>NW_006263729.1:131314-132624 GCF_000469605.1 Apis dorsata | reverse complement strand
CTCTCTCTCTCTCTCTCTCTCTCTCTCTCTCTCTCTCTCTCTCTCTCTCTCTCTCTTTTCCCCCTCCTCCCTCCCCCTAGAGAGAAACCTGAGCCGCATCGTTCTCTCCAAACTGTTCATTCCAACGTTGGAAAAAGTTAAGGTGGATTATGTTCGAATTGCGCGAACGAAAGTGGGCATTCTAGCCGTTTTAACCGACGCGGGAAACGGACGGATTTCGAGACGGATTTCCCCCGTGGCGGGAATTTTAAATTACCGAAAATTTTCATTGCCGAGTTTTAGTTGAATCTGAAAAGATACTGGACTACGGGCGAACTGTTCTCCTCGATTTCTTATATCCCTTTGTCGAACTTTCTCTGACGAACTATTATATTCGCGAGGATTCAGAAGCTTTTCAAAAGCTTTTCGCGTTGATTGCGGGCTTTGAAAAATGTGACGGCCACTTTCTTATTCATGGGGAGGGGGGAGGGAGGAAGAGTGAAATAACACCACGCGAGCAGCGAATGGGCAAAATTTAATAAAGTTGCTTCGATAATTTATCGTTCCATTTAGAACAATAATAATTATAGTGGGTTATACGAAATGTTATTCGAGCATTTTAATTACTCAAAGTAACTTTTTAACTTTAAGTTACTTTTTCAACTTTTGGATTAATATCTAAAATTCTGCTTTATACATGTAATTGCATGACACGTAAAATTAATACATTTTTTTTAATTATTCTAAAAATTATTCTCTAAACGAACGAATTTGATAAATAAACCCTTAACCAGCGATGAACAAAATTTAACAATCGAAGTTATGAATAATAATCGCAAGTAATCGTAGTGGCAAATGGTCACACTAAAAGCGGATAAATGTTATTCGATTTTAACAATTAATTGCTTGAAATAACTTCATTCGAGATTTTTAAATTATTTTTTCAACGATGCTCAATTCTGTGTGATGTCGTGTTTTTATTATCAATTTCGAGAATGTTTAATTATCATCCACCCTTCATTTATTCATTCTATTACGTATTTATTCTTGATTCTGAATGTTGGGTGGGTATTTTTCTTTTAAATTGGATATTTCCTCTGTACAATGCGGAGAAATAAATTGGTGTCCCCTTCTTTTTTCCTGTTAATTACGGTGGCAAAAATGGAGAAGATTTTTTTCCTGCAAACGAACTCGAAAATAAATGAGAAGCGACGAAAAAGTAGGTAATGAACGTGATAAATCGCGACGAATTCGATAAACAACGAGAACGTTGAGAGATATAAAAAAAATACAATATATAATAACCAGTCGTATCAATTCTTCACTTGCGT
>NW_006263729.1:127416-131117 GCF_000469605.1 Apis dorsata | reverse complement strand
AAAAAAAAAAAAAAAAAAAAAAAGAAACAATCTTGAAAAATTCGAACGTTAAAATTTAAATAGTAAGTAAAACGGAGGAAATGACGAAAAGATCAAAGGAACGGTATAAAAGGAAAGAGACTGCGCTGTACAAGTTGTCAAAAGGCAAAGGGAAGGAAGGAAGGAAGGAAGACGGAGCAGAAAAAAAAAAAAAAAAAATTAAGAAACGAGCAGAAGAAGCGAGCGAAAGAAACAATGAGAGATTGGAAGAAGGAGGCAAAGAAGAAGACGGGGAAGAATGGCGTCGCTGGATCACTGAGAGGGAGCAGAGGGGAGGGAGGGGGAACAAAGAGCGATGAAGGAAATAATGGTGGAAAATTTTATGGAATCGCGAGCTCGGGTAATTGCCGGGTATGCACAGCTGAGAAAGATGTGGAAATATTAAAAAGGGGAGGGGCGAGGGTTGTTGGAGAGGAGGGGAGGGGAGGGGGCGAGAGGTTGGAAATTAATGCCGTCACGTGAAAAGCTGTCGGAAGGTTGCGACGGCGGCCTTGAATCGAACTTTTCTTACATCGCGTGCTCTATATTCCGAAGAGAGGACACACACACACATATACACACAAAGTCGTATACAATCGTCGTCAACACGAGAATATTTTTCTTCTCTCGATGGTTTCTTTAATTCAACCATTGTTTTGTAACGCTTCCATTCTTTTTTTCTTCTTTCTTCCAGATCCTCGAGCTGCATCGTGACCCTTCCTTCCCCCCTTCTTGGACGGGAGGCCAAGTTACACGCTTGCACGCCGGATACATCGCGAGGCTATTAAGGAGGTAATTCGATCGGGAAAAGAAATTTCGAAACGATCCTTCGAAACGTAACGTAACGTCTTATTTTCTCAATTGCGTTAATATTCTTTAACATTTAAAATTAAATCCTTTCACGATCCATCGAAAATTTGTCTCGTCACTCGTTCTCCAATGGCTGCATAAGAACACGTGAGAGAGAGAGAGAGAGAGAGAGAGATCTCGATCCTCGGTTATTTGTTTTGTCCAGAAAAGCCGTTCTCTCGATCCATCTCTTTCTCTCCCCCTTCCCCCCCTCTATCCGTTCCCTGGATCTCGATTCAGTTTGCCTCGGTCTGACAGAGATATCTGGGCCGCATTTCGCAGCGACGAAAAATAAATTTCCAACCTGTATAATCGGATTAATTAGCCGAGAAACAAATTTTGCGCGTTTGCACGCGATGACGCTAATAGAATCGGCAGAAGGGGACGAGGGGAGAGATCGATGCGGTTGAGTGACAGATATCGGACGTTGCCCTTACCCAATCTTTCCTCCCTTTGCCCATTAATTGAAATTTTATTCATTTCTAATTGGCGAGATATATATCGACGAGATATATAAGAATAATAATAGTAATAATAATAATAATATTCGCGTGAATAACGAATATTTGGTCGAAAGCGAAAGAAGATACGAAGAAGCGAGACACGCGAGTAGTCTCCACGCATGCGCGATATGCGTTTCGAGCATGGATGGACGAACGTTATAGTGGGCGTTACGTGTGCTGTACCGATGGTAACTAACTTGTGTCGGGAGAAGAAATGCGAGTTTTTTAACGATCTTCGTGTATAGATTTTAACTTATACAGCCAATGATAATATATTATCGAAAAAAAAACGTATCAAACGAATACTTGGAACGTTTAATCGATTGTAATAAAATCCATCGAGTATCCAAATACGTATATTTCGTGACATTGGAAAATTTCAATCCTCAAAAATTTTGACGACTTTTCCTCGGTAAATATCGATCCTCGTCGATACGCGAAAATTCCCTTCCCGTGAAATTGAATTTCTTTCCTGTTGTAAGCATAACGTATGCGAGAACGAATATGACGGGCAAGCAATCACGTTTAAAGACTTCCCTTTCGCGTTTCGAGAAGGAAAGAGAAGGAGAGGGGGAGCTGTTAAATCCATCGATGCGATTCCCAAAGGTCTTTAGAAACGTTCGAGTTGCAATCTCGAAAATTCGGTCGTATATACGTATTCCTCGGGTAGGATGTATTATTCATCGGTGCTGCCATCTATCTCGTTATTTTTCATCCTCCTTCCTTCTTATTTTTAGTCTCCAACATTGCGCAACTTCGATAATCCTGCTTTGCATTTATGAGCAACCCGTTTCCCTCCAAGTTTCATCGATTGACAAATAGAGAAAGAAAAAGAGAGAGAGGGAGGACGGGAGGGGAGAGAGGGGGAGGACGATCCTTGCTCGCAGTTGCTTTAAGGTATAAGATGCCTCGATCGCGCGTCTCGTTATGTCTCGCGGCCTCGAGGTCGACTTGGTAAATCGAGAAATGTCAGGGGGACGCGTCGTCGTGAAAATGTCAGCGAGTAAAAGTAACAAAGAGAGTCTATTTTTATCGAGACTTACTATATGACCGTAATTATTGGAGAATCGTTCGAAAAATACCGTTGTTTACTGAAAATGATTTTGACGGGGACGTTTCAAAATCATCGAGATCTATTTCGAGAATATATCGCTTGTGAAAAGTTTGACAACGAAAATATGTTTTTGATGAAAATGAGTTTTTCTTTTTGTTTTTTCGATCAACCATGGAATAGAGAGAGGTGACAGAATCCTGGCACGTCTTGCTGGCACTATCGCCACGCTTACATACACATATGTATATATATATATACTTAAAAATTTTTATGAATGTTCATCTTTTTCACGAAGCTCGGATCACGAATAGTTGGAAAACAAATATGGAGGGGGAAGTTCCTCTTCATTGGAGAAGAAGAAATCTAGAAAAAGAAGAAGGGGGGAGAACTGTGTGGCGAAAGATTATTTTGGATATTCCGTGGTGGCTTTATAAGACTGTTTTGTGCCGTGGGATAAAAGAGGCTGATATTAANTCCTATCCCCGTGGATCTTCCTCGTTTCAACGTTAACTCTGCGAATACCGGGCCGCGTGTGTAGAAATGTTCTTAACTCGGCTTATTAAATTTCACCGACGTTTTATACACCGACGTTGACTTTATTGCCGTCACGATGCCGTCCAACCCTTCTTCTCTCGTGTCGCTATAAAGATAAACAAACGATGATGACTGGTGTTTTATTGATCAAACATATGACAAGATTTCGAAATTTATCATTTTTAAATATATATATATATACACATATATATATATATATATGTCTCTTAATCGAATCGTAGATTTTTCAATTGTTCAAATTGTTTTTAATCGAATTCATGTTTCATTGCGTATTTTTTTTCTTTTTTTTTTTTTTTCAGAGAAATGGAGAATGCATATATCGCTTTAACGATATCCATTTTTCAAGTGTTTCCGACAGTCCGAGGGGGGGGGAAAAAAAAAAAAATATTTCAAACAAAAATTAATCAATTTTCTATCAAATGTATATATATATGAAAATATTCAGTGTTTAAACATAGAATTTTTCATTATCCAAATGTACATGTGTTGATCAAAAACTAAACATTTTTCTCGTGAAAAAATCGAGGGAAAAAAAAATGATCGATATATCGTTGAAACCCTCGCGCAACCTTTAATCACAATATTTTTATTTTCACTCGCCTCTACTAACTCCGAGAGAGAAAAAATTAAATTTTCCAAAAACATATCCAAAAATTCCCTTCCCGTTAATTCCGCCAATTCCATCCCAACACACTCACTTAGCCTCTCTTCCCTCCCGCCCA
>NW_006263729.1:123755-126415 GCF_000469605.1 Apis dorsata | reverse complement strand
TCTTTTTCTTCTCCCCTCCGCCCCCTCCCCCTTTTTTTCGAAGGGGAGAGACGATCAGAGATTGTGCTTCGCAAGTTTGGGGGAGAGATTTTTGTTTTTTTTTCTTTTTCAATTTTTAAATTTTAATTCTTTTCCGTGTATGGATGTGATTCGAATTTTGTATAATAATTATTATAATTATTATAAAAATTATTTTCTTTTGCTAATTTTTAAATCTTGAATCTTAAATAATATTTGAATTTCGTACGATTTTTTTATATATGTGTGTATGTGTATTGGAGAGATTTTTTTTTCTTTTTCAATTTTTAAATTTCAATTCGAATTTTATATAATAATTATTATAATTATTATAAAATATTTTCTTTTGTCAATTTTCGGTGAATCTTGAATCTTAACTATATTTGAATTTCATACGATTTTTTTTATATTTTTTTTATATGTCTGTGTATATATATTTATTTATTTATTTATTAAATTATATATCTGGGATAGATAAATTCACCACCTGCATGTGGCTCTTCGAGGCTACAGTGGTATCTATTTTATACGCGTTTAAATGTATTTGTATTTAAAATAAATTAACAAATTTATATAACGAAATATAAATACACGTTTGGCCTGATACATTCTTTTCCAATGCCAATAACAATCGATATAAATATATTCAAATAATTCGTTTTGAATGGCTTATTCCGTCTTGTACACATATCGTTTTCTTATTATCCACAAATCAAATTAAATCAAACGTTATTAATAATATTTTCTTCCAATAACAACAATTATTTAAGTATTTTAAATTAAACCTCGCTCATTGTTATATTACTTGTCTTGCTGTGTTTGTTCTTACCATCCATCGTTATGTTGATGTAATTAATCGTATATGATCATTTTTATACTGTGCAATAAATAGCACTGAACTTCCAAATCGAATTCCCAACGCTGTACAATGTTTCGTTTTTGACACGTTTTCTTCCAAATGCCTAACAACAATTATTATTAAACGCCTCACTCATTTTATATATACACGTATTGCTGAGTTTATTCTTACCATCTAATGTCATATTGTAATTATTCGATAGGTTTTATACTGTGAAATAAATAGTAATAATAATAACTTTCACGTTAATAAAATTACCAACTATATAATATTATATAGTGGATAACGAAAATATTCGAACACTTACATTTGCAATTTTTGGTGAACGAAATATATATATGTTAAAGAAACTTGTTCAAGACAATGAGAGGTGTATAATCTCAAAATTATGTAAACAAAATGATTCACCGATTTATGCAACCAAATTTTTATAACATAATAAAATTTTCTATAATATTCCACTAAGAAACGTATTATGATCCGCATAAAACTTTTTAAGATATATAAAAAGTTGTATACACTTCGACTTTGAAATATAATTACACAGGAATCGCTACGTCGATAATAAACGTATTACGATTCGCACAAAACTTGTTAAAATGTGTGACTGTACCTACAGTGGGTAACGAAAGTATTCGAACGTTTACATTTACAATTTTTGATGAACGAAATATATATATATATATATTTACGTTATAAACTTGTTTAAGACAATGAGAAGTGTATAATAGGAAGGAAATGTCAAGATTGTGTTAGCAAAATTTGAAAACTATTCACCAATTTATACAATAATTATAATATATTTATATATACACACACAGTTAATAGGTTAGAAAAGTATTCGAGCGCTTCGTATACGCGGTATTATTTAGCATTAATATTTCGTTGGACCACGTTTGGTGATAATAATTTGTCTCGCTCGTCTGGTTCCATCACTGTGAACCAGTGATTTTGTAAAATTACGTTCGATGGAATTCCATATTTCTCTAATTTTTTTTTTCTCTTTTAAACATCCGTTTTGAAGATATTTGAAATTTATTTAATTTTTCGCCCTATTTCAACCCATAAATTCTCGATGGGATTTATATCTGGACTTTGCGGTGGAGTATTTAACGTACAGGATATATCGTATACGATCCACGCTGTATATTAAAAATAGAAATCTTCCAACAATCCAAACGACTTATGGACACCATCTCTGAAACTCTTTAGAATATCTAGATATTTTATTATTATATTTAATAATAAATATTTAATATTTATTATTATATTATATTTAATTTTTTATTATATTTTCTTTACAAAAACCAAAAACAACAATTAATTTTAATGCCTCACTCTGTATTACATACACGTATTGCCTCTTTGTTCTTATCATTATTACGTTGTACGTACGTCCATGTAATTTAATCGATGGTGTTTTTTTTTTTACTGTATGCAATACGAGCGCGTGTAATTGAACTCTCAACGTTAACCGAACGTGATGGAAGTGAAACATCTGACAGACCGAAGCCTAATTGCCTCGATGCTCGCAGTCCAATTACAAACAGACTACCGGCGGATGCCCGATTGCTTCCGGAACGGTTGATGCCTCGCTGATGACCTCCACTGTTAACTCGAGAAGTCGGACGAGAATTCATAAGCGTATCGGCGAAACCGGGCGAAATTGGGAGAAATTAAATTAAATTAGTGGACGATGGAAGACGATTTTTCGAGACGACGGAGCGGCTCGCCAGGTCTGCAAAATTTGCCTCGTCCACCTTTTTGCCTGATGCGCATTCTG
>NW_006263729.1:122996-123340 GCF_000469605.1 Apis dorsata | reverse complement strand
GTCCCGCGCGTATTTTTTCCCCCCCGGAACAACAAATTTCTCTTGTCCCCCCAGAAACGCGTGAAAAAAATAAACCAAAACAAACGGTACAAAATTGAAACGAAAAACAAAGAGAGAGAGAGAGAGAAAAGCAAAAAGAAAAAAAAAAGAAAAATAAAGGAAAAAACGAACTGCCGCGCAGATTACATCACGGTAGATCTGTTAAAAGGCAACGAATCGTTGGTACGTGAAAAACAAAAATGTCCTTCCAAACAAATTAAAAAAAATAAAAAATAGAGAGAGAGGGGGGGAAACGAAAAAAAAAGAAGAGCGAAGTAGTTGTGAATTTACTCGTTAAAATCACC
>NW_006263729.1:120617-122776 GCF_000469605.1 Apis dorsata | reverse complement strand
AGGAAAATAAAAAAAAAAAAAAAAATAAAAATAAACGAAGGAATGAACAACTAAATCACGCGCGAGGATGATCCCGTGGAATTCGATGGGATTATAAATGGCGAACGACAGGTTGCGAATCGCAAAATTAGCATTTCCATGCATTACACACGGTGGCAGTTTCCGATTTTCACACTCCGCGCATGGTGACTCCCTCCACGATCCTCCGGTTCTGCAATTTCAGCCCCCGCGTGCAGACTCCGTTTGCGGTAATCCGCAACGCCAGCCCCCGCGATATCGCAATTATGACGCTTCTGAATAAATTAGTCGGCCGTCACGCATCGCTGTACGCCGCGTTTAACTCGATACCCGCGTGTCATACGTCCCGATACTGGATTTAACTCGCCTCCGTACCGAATGAGAGAGGAGAGGTATCATCGATTTTTCTCAATTGTACGTCGACCATCCTTTCTCCTTTCATCGTTCCTGTTTAATCGAATTCGAGATTTTCTATACGAATTTCGTTTCTTAGGAGACGCAATATTGATACGTGTACTGTTCAATGTTAATGGAAAGAACGTCTGGTGGGACAGGAGAAATCCATCAGACGTTTTGTTGTTGAGGAAAATTTTATAGTCGAAATTACGAACAATGTTATTTCGATAATTTATCGTTCAAAAAATAATAATAATTGCAAACCAAGATTATATGAAAAGAGAATCGATTATAATAGTATGAATAAATATTTGAGCATTTTAATAATTTTATTTGAAATTTTTAACCAGTTACTTTTTCAACAGATTAATATCCAACTTCGGTTGATAATCCTGACATCACACATATGGTATAATTCGAATATTCAAAGTCGTAAAAATTATTTTCATGAAGATAAAATAATTATCCAAGACTGGAAATATCTTTGAAACTATCTATTAATATATCTTATTCGTATACATATGATTATAAAATTATATTTATAAATTAAATTATCAAGAAATCGTTAGACTGCGCATTTTATATTATATCATTAAAATATTCTAGATTCTATGTCTACGTTAACTCATCGAGGTTTAGATATATGACAAATACCATGGTAGAAATAAGAATGCGTGTAAAAGTAGGCGTTTCTTTTCGCGAGTGTTCTTTCCACCTCGGTGAACAATTATTCATTAAAAAAAAGTCTCGTAGAACGGCAAAAAAAGTCCTTCAAACGTTTTGTTGACAATCTTGACCACTACAAGCTTATGTTAGTAGTAAGTTACGTTAGAATAATCATCCAGACTGAGAAAGACAAGACTGGAAATATTTTCGAAACTATCTATGCAGTATGGTTAGGTTATTCGTATATGAAGTTACATTTATAAATTAAACTATCGTTATAAATATATCGATACGTTAGAATTCTTTGGATTCTATACCTGATGCATCGAAGTTTAGATATCGTCGTTTTTTAAATTGTGTGAAAATAGATGTTTCCGAATTAACTAATCAAATCCCCATTCCTTGCGCGAAATTTCTTTTCACCAATGAACAGCACGTTTAATTCTCTTTTTTTTTCTCTTTAAATTAAAATTATTCTCGAAGAAAGAGAAAAATTAAAATCGAATCATTCGTTTCAGAATTTGCTGTGAAAACAAAAAAAGAATCGAAGCACTGATGATACCATATTTCACCCCGTACAATCTCTGTTTTGAAAATATTTCAACTTTGATATTTCTCCTCTCTTAAAAAGCGGAAGTGGAGAAAAATGAGAGACGAATTCCTCGACTGGAAACGCGTTTCGATCGCGTAATCTAAACCTGTCAAATCTTTTAGCATCTCGCGAATTGTCGCCCGTCCTCCACACCAGATACATCTCGACGACGTACAACGTGCGCTCCCTCTCCTCGGTATCTTGGGGAGAGGGGTGGGCGCGCGCATGCGCGCGTAGGTTCATCGTGCGGCACAGTGCATTATGCAGCACGCATAATACCGGTGTGCACAGAGACAAATTGGACGGCGACGAGGGAGAGAGAGTGGTGTGCACGGAAGGAAGGAAATGATAAAGCAACAGCCTGGGCCGAGCGGCTGGTGGAAGGGGATTACAAACAACACGGCGTACGTGTAAGCAATTCGAGGGATGCGTCGAAAAGTGGTTTTAAATTGATATTCGCCGGGAATACCCCTCTCCTCTCTTTCTT
>NW_006263729.1:119872-120443 GCF_000469605.1 Apis dorsata | reverse complement strand
TTTTTCTCGTTTTTTTTTTTTTTTGCGAATTGAAATCTCCGTTTCTCTTTGTTTCTCTTCGTCGAGGGATAGGAGCACTGCATTTCTCTTAAGATCGATTTGAGAATAAAATACTTTTATTTTTCTTTTTCCTTATTCACATAACGTCTAATAATTTTAATAATGGCAAAAATTTCGACATCCACGAGACGAGAATTATTTTTCCCTTTGGGTACAAAATTATTCTTATCTCTTCCATGTTCCAAACTGAAAATTTCGACAACCATGAGACGAGAATTATCTTTCTTCGTGCTCGTCCCTTAAAAAAAAAATATTCGCATACAACAAACGCTTTCTCTCGTTTTATCCCGGACGAGTAACGCGATACAAAATTTGTCAGAGGCAACGAAGAGCCGAGAGAGAGAGAGAGAGAAAGAGGATTAAGCCAACATCCAGTCGTTTGTTACTTTTGGCCCGGTAATTGCGGCGAAGTGACATCGGCGTGCTCTAGATTCCAAAACCGAGGAACAAAGGGCCGTCACGAAAATATGACGCTCGTGGGGGCCGCGTTGTTATTCGCCAAATTATTAAT
>NW_006263729.1:115259-119825 GCF_000469605.1 Apis dorsata | reverse complement strand
TGCACGCCTCTCCCTCCCTCCCTCCCTCCCTCCTCCTTGTTCCCCTGTGTGTTTGCCGGGGCTGTTATTACCGGAACAATTACTTGCTGCGCGGCTTGTTTAATGTAATAAGCCACGATACGGCATGGAACGTATATACAGTTCGGTAATTGCGAGAGCCGGGGCTCGATATTCGAGATATCGAATCCGCGGCTTCCGGCGGAGCACAACAGTTTTCCAACCTCCCCGCGTTGCGGATTTGTTAATTACTAAGCGCGTGAAACTTGATCTTATGGGATTAAATCGTTGGACATTGCGAAAAAGCCTCGCCTCGGCCTGGTATATCGGCTTCGATGATCGGCACGTTGATTTGGTTCAGATCTCGAAGAGGATATCGTTCGGAGAGAAGCTAATGGTTTTTTGCGGAAATTGGAAAAATTGGAGAAAATTTCGCTTAGCTTTTTGGATCGCGCTCGCCTATACTTTTCGACCACTGGGGAAATCTGTCCTTATGGACGTTTGTACGTTTTTCGTTAATATTCATCGAACCTAACCTAGCTTAATCTAATCTAGACTCAAAGTTTCCTCGCGAAAAATATATATTCGATTGGATTTTTTTTTTCATATATTTCGAATACATCTCGTTATTTTACATTTTTAGATTTAGCCAAAATCGAATTCAGAATTTTACAGAAAATATACAGAAATTTTTAAAAATATACAAAGATCCCATCATTTCGCAAAGGATAAAACGAACGCCTCGTAATTTTTACACTTGAAACCCAAAGTTGAATTTGGAAATTCACAAGACGTATCGGTCCACGATTTCGACTTAAATATTCGAAACTACCCTACCGCAATGGATACAGATTCCTGTTAGATAAAACCGTGGATGCAATTATCACAATTTCGTAAACAGCCAACTGCCTGCCCCCTCGCGGCCTATTTAGAAAAACGGCGAGAATCGGTCGCGAATGGATGAATGGGGTAGCCTCAGAATCCCGCGAACGGGATCGTAAATCGCGGCCCGGGATTCGAGCTTTCGAAATCGGCGAATAAATTCCCCCCTCCCCCTCTCTCTTATTTATTCATTTGTTTGCTTATTTATTTATTTACTGTGGGCCGACCAGTCGTATCCCCGGAATTACGCGAGGCTCGATCTAAAATTCATTTTCGGAATGAATCCGGAATGAACGCGGCCCATGCGATACGCCGTATCCCCCGTGAGCAAGGATTCTCTCTCTCTCTCTCTCTCTCTCTCTCTATTCGCGATTCTATCCGCGCGATCCTATCCCTGCGGATCAGTGATTCTCAATCACGTATGGATCGAGAGTGTAAATTTTAAATACGAATAAAGTGAGTTTTTAATAATAATAATAATAATAATAATAACAATAAATTTGAACATGTAAGTATTTAAGTAAGTTTTTATTCGCTTCCAAATTCGAAACTATCTCTGTGGATCAGTGGTTCTCAATCCGTGGATCGAGAGTGTGAATTTTAAATACGAATAACGCGATAATTTTAATAATAATAATAATAATAACAAGTTGAACATTTAAGTGAGTTTCGAAATTTATTTTGCGGATCAGTCGTTCTCAATCCGTGGATCGAGAGTGTGAATTTTAAATACGAATAACGCGATAATTTTAATAATAATAATAATAATAACAAGTTGAACATTTAAGTGCGTTTCGAAATTTATTTTGCGGATCAGTCGTTCTCAATCCGTGGATCGAGAGTGTGAATTTTAAATACGAATAACGCGATAATTTTAATAATAATAATAATAATAACAAGTTGAACATTTAAGTGCGTTTCGAAATTTATTTTGCGGATCAGTCGTTCTCAATCCGTGGATCGAGAGTGTGAATTTTAAATACGAATAACGCGATAATTTTAATAATAATAATAATAATAACAAGTTGAACATTTAAGTGCGTTTCGAAATTTATTTTGCGGATCAGTCGTTCTCAATCCGTGGATCGAGAGTGTGAATTTTAAATACGAATAACGCGATAATTTTAATAATAATAATAATAATAACAAGTTGAACATTTAAGTGCGTTTCGAAATTTATTTTGCGGATCAGTCGTTCTCAATCCGTGGATCGAGAGTGTGAATTTTAAATACGAATAACGCGATAATTTTAATAATAATAATAATAATAACAAGTTGAACATTTAAGTGCGTTTCGAAATTTATTTTGCGGATCAGTCGTTCTCAATCCGTGGATCGAGAGTGTGAATTTTAAATACGAATAACGCGATAATTTTAATAATAATAATAATAATAACAAGTTGAACATTTAAGTGCGTTTCGAAATTTATTTTGCGGATCAGTCGTTCTCAATCCGTGGATCGAGAGTGTGAATTTTAAATACGAATAACGCGATAATTTTAATAATAATAATAATAATAACAAGTTGAACATTTAAGTGCGTTTCGAAATTTATTTTGCGGATCAGTCGTTCTCAATCCGTGGATCGAGAGTGTGAATTTTAAATACGAATAACGCGATAATTTTAATAATAATAATAATAATAACAAGTTGAACATTTAAGTGCGTTTCGAAATTTATTTTGCGGATCAGTCGTTCTCAATCCGTGGATCGAGAGTGTGAATTTTAAATACGAATAACGCGATAATTTTAATAATAATAATAATAATAACAAGTTGAACATTTAAGTGCGTTTCGAAATTTATTTTGCGGATCAGTCGTTCTCAATCCGTGGATCGAGAGTGTGAATTTTAAATACGAATAACGCGATAATTTTAATAATAATAATAATAAGCTGAACACATAAGTATTTAAATAAATTTTTATTTGAAACTTATTTTGCGGATCAGTGGTTCTCAATCCGTGGATGGAGAGTGTAAATTTTAAATACAAATAACGCGATAATTTTAATAATAATAATAATAAGTTGAAGATTTAAGAGAGTTTCGAAACTTATTTTACGGATCAGTGGTTCTCAATCCGTGGATCGAGAGTATAAATTTTAAATACGAATAACGCGATAATTTTAATAATAATAACAACAAGTTGAACATGTAAAGTGTATTTCAGTAAGTTTTTATTCGCTTCCAAATTCGAAACTTTATTTCCGCGTTCTCCGCGTTCTAGCAAAGAAAACCTTCCCCTTCTTCCCTCGTCGATTTTTATCCTTACATTTTGAGTTTCGCGAATTCCTTTCGAAAATTACTTTCGAAACTTTTTCCTTATATTCGATTTTAGTTTCCGCATTCGAATTTCACTTCTTCTTCCACTCGTTCCTCAAGAGGAAGAAAGAAATCATATATATTTCTCCAAATTTTCTTTTATTATTCAATTTTCTCTCCGTCGCCGTCGTCCGTATATGTATCGTTTTCAGAGTTTTTCCGTGAAAAATACGTAGAAAATGGATTTATATTATAAATATATATATTTTTTGATTCGATTTTCGATGCGATTTCTCCTCGACGAAATATATAAAATTTATTTCTCGTTACGAGAGAAGCAGCAGGAAGAGGAAGGAGGGAGAGGTTTCGAACCGGGATCCTTTCCCATGCCAGTCGAGAGCTCCGCGCCCTCGAACAACACCACTTACGCGATATCCTCTTTTCTTCGGGTATTACTCGCGCCCAAATTCACAGCACTGCAATGCCTTTTCACGATCGCGTGTATACACGCGCGCGCGCGCGCACACATCTATCGCACAGCGTAAATACACGGCCATCATTTTCGGCGGGGAGCGAGGAGAAATTACAAGGGTTGAGTTCTTACCAAATATCCCCCCTCCTCCCCTCCCCTCGTATAATACTTACGTTACCACGGATCCACCGTTCGAAATATATTTTCCAACGATGCGAAAACAGTTTTATTAGATTCCCTCTCTCTCTCTCTCTCTCTCTGTCTCTATCTCTGTCTGTCGTATTTTCGAACGTATCATAAGGGACGGAAGAGTGGAATCGTAATAACGTAAGAGTGATTCAGGTATGTTGCGGGACGGGATGTTTTATAAATGTAATAAAGAATTCGTAGTAGTTGAGTGGGAAATACTAGAATAGAATAGAACAGAATATAAAATATATAAACGAGGGGAATTTTCCAGCTCATAATTTTCCAATTACACTCCTCCCCACTATTTCGAATAACAAAAGAGTCATCTCGACAATCGTCTCCCCTCCCCCTCCCCCTCCCCTCGTACCGCGAGCGAACCGCATCTGCGAAAACAGCATTATCCCCCTCCCCCTTGGAGGGACCTAATTTCAAAAGAATCAAAAGGGAAATAAAAGGCGGCCAAATTAATATCCACCGGCAAATTGTGGATTATATAAAATCCAATTGAGGATAATGGAGGGGCAGAAAGGGGGAGGGGGAGGGGTTTTTAATCGTTCCCGAGATTTTTCGTTTCCCGAGAAGCCAAGTTTATTATTTAATCCATCTATCTAGTAGTAATAATCGCGAAAACAAATCTTGCCTCGCCTCGAGAATGCTACGAATCCTTCATATTGTATAATTACGTGTATAATTACGAATCATAAAAAAATATCAAAAATCTCCGTAAAGTTGCAGAGATTACGAGAGTCGCATGCGATTTCGATT
>NW_006263729.1:113352-114789 GCF_000469605.1 Apis dorsata | reverse complement strand
CCCCCCCCCCTTCTTCTGGCCGATTCGAATCCTTCCTTCCTTCCTTCCTTCCTTCCTTCCTTTCTTCCCTCTCCTTTCTTGGAGATAAAATATGGAAAAATATGGAAGGGGGAGGGGGGATGGTGATACTCGAGGGAGCGGGGGTTATCGAAAAAAAAAATCATCCCCTTTGTCCAAGTGAGTTTTATCGAATGGCGAACGTCGAATCCAGAGCGACATTCCCTCAATCCCTCGAGTGGACGAATACTAAGACATTCTCGTCTTCAAAATTTTCCTTTAAATATTTCTTCTTTTCTTGAGGTCTGTATAATTACGAATCATATGTAAAAATCATATGTACCAAAAATCTCCGAATTATATATATAAAAAATTTCGAAAAATTTCGAAAAATATAATTACGAGTTATACATAAAAAAGTATCGAAAATCTAGATTTATAGAAATTATGAGAGCATCCCGTGTATAATTACGAATTATACGTAAAAAGTTTCAAAAAAAAGTTTCGAAAAATCTCCCTTTCGAGGAGGATAGGATTTTAAAGATTACGAGAGCATCCCGTGTATAATTACGAATCATAAAAAAGTATCGAAAATCTAGATTTATAGAAATTACGAGAGCATCCTATATATAATTACGAGTTATACGTAAAAAGTTTCAAAAAAAAGTTTCGAAAAATCTCCCTTTTTGCGGAGGATAGGATTTTAGAGATTACGAGAGCACCCCATGTATAATTACGAATCATAAAAAAGTATCGAAAATCTCCCTAGATTTATAGAAATTACGAGAGTATCCCGTGTATAATTACGAATTATATGTAAAAAGTTTCAAAAAAAAGTTTCGAAAAATCTCCCTTTCGAGGAGGATAGGATTTGAGATTACGAGAACACCGTGTATAATTACGAATCATCTAAAAAAATATCGAAAATCTCCATAGAATTGCAGAGATTACAAGAGCATCCCGTGTATAGTTACGAGTTATACGTATAATTACGAATCATAAAAAAGTATCGAAAATCTCCATAGATTTATAGAGATTACGAGTATATGTAATTTAATTACGTATATAATAATCGTAAATAATTACGAGTTATACGTAAAAAGTATCGAAAAATCTCCCTTTCCGAGGCAGAGTTGTAGAGATTACGAGAGCATGGATGTTCAAGAATGTTCCCCTAATTGAAAGACAAATTTCTAAGGGGGACGAAACTTTCCGATCCGTTTAACTCCGAAGTAACTACGAAGTATATACATACACGTCTGGTATACTCGAGCCACATTCGAATCCGTTCATCCATCTTCCAAATTTCCTTGATTTCGCGTAAAATAAACAAAAGAATCGAACGCACGGAACATTTCTATTTTCCGATTTTAAAGTCGGATGGATCGTGTTTCCTTGCTTCGATGTTTATCATAGATTCGAACGAACCGAAATCGAAAG
>NW_006263729.1:106854-113296 GCF_000469605.1 Apis dorsata | reverse complement strand
AGAGAGAGAGAGAGAGAGAGAGAGAGAGAGAGAGAGAGATCGTTGTTCGCTTCCCGTATCCGTGTATAGAGAAGAGCGTGCTGGAGTATCACTTTGCAAGAAGTTTAAGTTTAATTACCGACTGATACACGGCTCCCGTTTGCCAACTGTTTACCAGCGGAGCAGGAGAGTGAGGAGAGAGGGGGAAACTCGCGAATGACCGCAGCTTTCCTTCAATCTCACGGAATATAGAGCCGGACGAAACTTGACGAAACTTTTCCCTCCATGGATAATGATGTCAGTTGGGGGAGAAGAGGGGAGTGTGTTGCATCGCGATCTCATCATCAAAATTTTCTCTCACTTTGATTTTCTTCTTCTCGATTAAGAGATAAAAAAATTGTAATAGTAGTAGTATTTTTTTTTTCCGAAAAAATTTTTTCAAAATAGAGACAAAAAGAGGAGAAATAAAATAAGGAAGAGAGAGGGGGAATTGCGAGAGAATTTCTTTCTTTCTTAATTTTTCCTCGATCATTTCATCAAATCGATGAATCATTTTGTGAATCGTTGATTCTCTTATTTTTTTTTTTTTTTTTTTTTCCCTCCCCTTAAGAATTCGAAACGAAAAGAGCAAATAAAAATCGCAGAATATTCCCTGAAGAAAACAGCGCAGTCCCCTTCTCCCTCTTCTCCCTCTTCTCCCTCCTCCTTCCTTTCCTTCAACTTTATTTTTTTCTTTTTTTTCTTTTTTTTTTTCCTCATTTTTAATTACTCTCCCTCTTCCAACCACTTCATCCCGCCGTTTTCTCCTTCCTTCACTTTCACAATCATCCATTCCACGCTTCTATTTCCCAACCCTACATCTCCCTCCCCCTCTTCCTTCCTTTTTTCCTTCCTTCCTTCCTTCCTTTTTCCTTCTTTTTGTCATTTCTCGTTCACTCCCTCTCCTCCTTCCCTTAGCCACCATTTTCCAGTCAGTTCGTTTCGAGCACATGATTTACTCGTGACTACTCTGCGTGCACCAGGTGGAGAGGGGGGAGGAGAGGGGTGCGTAACCGGAAATAATGATTTAACCGGGAAACGCGGCTGTCGATTCGACGCGAAAATATTCGCCGATGTTTTTTTACCTGTTACCTCGTATATATACCTTTCTGTATTCTCTTCTGAAGTAGAGAAAAAAAAAAAAGAAAGAAAGAAATATATATCGATGTCCGCTTTTAGCTTCTTCCTCGTGTCTCTCCTATATTTTCGAATGAATGATAAAACTTGAAATTTATCATCGAATGTAATATAGGTGGAAGATTTTTGAGTTAGATTGGATTCGTGCTTTTTTTTCTTTTTTTTTTTTTTTTTTTTTTTTTGAGTCGATCGATTGAAAAATTGATAAAAAATTTAATACGCTGTCTCGCGTTAAGATCGTCAGATTGAACGAAAGATTTTACTTACTGGTGGCCGTTATTTGTCTGAAAGCTTATTAATTATCGGAAATTAAATTAATTTTTGTTTCGCGTCGATTAATCTATATTTAATTCTAGGTTTAATTTTTTACCTAAAAATCGATTATTTAATAATTTCCATTGGATTTAATAATATAATCCAATCTAACTTGAATTGTTTTCAATTTGTTAACGAGCGTCAAATAAAATCTTTGATGATCTTAAAAACATATTAAAAAAATCGTCAAGATCGATGAACGGCTTATCTTTTTTTCAACAATTGCCCATTGAAAATCACGTGAAACGGGACAAAAAAAATATCGTATCTTCTTTCAATCCCTCTTCTCAAGTTTAAACTTAATTCGAATACAAATTATTCCATCCCGAATAAAATTATTTCGTAATAATAATATTTTCGTAGATACGCATTTACATTTTATTGGAGCAAATTTTCGTCTTTTCTTTTTTTTTTTTTTTTTTTTTTTTTTTTTTTTTAAGAGTTGTTAAGTAGAAATTCGCAAAGATCCGGAAACGATTCCGGTGTCTGGGACGGGAATAAAAACAAGCCACTGCCGCGAAATTCGCTTTTGCGCGACGGATTACACGGGTCGGCCGCAAAACGAGAAATTCCTGTTTGCCTTTGGCTCCGGCTGTCCGACTCCCTTCACGCAAATTCTATTAACCAACGGAAATATTTAATGTATCTCCGTTTCGAGAGCAGCGGACAGCTTGAAGGAGGGAAGGAGGGGGCAGGGGAAGGAAGAAGCAAAAAGTGTGGACGCTCGTAATGTCGCTCTCTTAACTCCGTCCACGTTCCCAAATAGGATCGTTTCACTATATTTTGTTTCTTCTTTTTTCCCCCTCCTTTCTTTTTTTTAAATAAGTAATAAGTCACTGTTTGAAGGGGACGGACAGTTTAAACGAACGTGTGGTAATTTTATTACGCGCCATGGAATTAATACGAGCTGCCCGTTGAAATATCATGGAAATGAACGTATATATATATATATATTTTTTCTTTTTAGGAAAAAAGACCATATTGTTGAGAATTTTTTAAAAAATTAATAATAAGAATTATTACCAAAATAATTATATTTATTCTAAGTAAATGAAAATTTTTGTTTGAATTTTGCAAATTTTTTTATACTTTCTAATTCTTCAATCGATATTATTCTTCATAATATTATGTCAATCGTTGGTCATTTTCATTATGTTTTATCAATAGGAGCAATTTTTGCTATTATTTCAATATTTATTCATTGATATTAAATGATTAAAAATTCAATTTATTATAATATTTATTGGTGTCAATTCAACACTTTTCCTTCAACATTTTTTAGGTTTAATATCAATTACCTCAACGTTATTCGTATTATCCTGATTCGTATTATTGTTCAATTTCACCAATTGAATCAATAATTTCTTTGAACAGAATAATTTGTAAAAGAAAAATTCGTAAATTTGTAACAATACGACTATAGTAGTAGTAGTCGGAATGAGGAACAGATCCGATCAGATTCGCGAAACTGACGGAGTTATTTATTTTACAATACGCTCTTTTTTTTCCTCCCTCCCCTTGTTTTCTTTTCTCCCTCCCCTGTTTCCATAAAACACGTTTGTCGCCCGTTTGGAAAAATCTTGGTCGGTCGATCGATCGATCGTTCGTCCGTAAACAACGGTGGCTCGAATATTCTCGGACGATCGAAAAAAAAAAAAAAAAAAAAAAAAAAAAAAAAAAAAACAAAAAAACAAAAAAAAATCCCGAATTTCCCGAATAGCTTTAATCCAAACAACGGAAACTTTCCTTTATCCAAAATTTATTTCGTTCCATCCATTATTCCATCCGTTCTTGTTTTCCCGCAGAATTAGGGATTTTTCCGCGGAATTAGAAAAATTTTTAACCCTTTTTTTTTTTTTTCAACAAACGTTTGCATTAAAAGTTGCAATGGACATGGCGAGGAAATTGTTTTCAAAAGTTGTTAAGGAACAGAGAATTGAAATAAATATATATATAAAGAACGAATAAAAGTTGCGTAAAAAAAAAACGCGATAAAACGTTAAAACGTCGAAGAAAAACTTATTTTTGGGCGAAAGAATATCGCTCGAGTATCGGATCTGCAAAGCAGGTTTCGAAGCTGCGCTGGATAACTGGTGTGGCGATAAAAATTTTATCGAGGGCGCACGGCAAACCGAGGAATACGGAATATGGAAGATTTTCAGCCGCTTTTCCCTCGCCCATAAACTTCTTGTTTCTTTCTACATTCGAGGCAAGTGAACTTCGAGGATCGACTCTATCAATGTTCGATAATTTTTTCCCACCCCCCTCCCGAAGTTTCTTCGTAATTTATACGTAAACCGATGGAGAGAGGCTGACGAAGAGAGAGAGAGAGAGAGAGAGAGAGAGAGAGAGAGAGAGAGAGAGAGAGAGAGAGAGAGAGAGAGAGAGAGACGAATGAAGTTTCTCGTCATTATCGAAAGTTCGCGAGTAAACTCGATCTAATCTTTTTTTTTAGAGGGGAAGGTATATTTTCGCGTGCTTGCCGAATTTTCATATCTTTCCATCTCAATTTTTTCGTCACTTACGATATTTATAAATAAAGTGGAGATTTTTAAGAGAATTTTTTAATTTTAAATGTGGCGTGTTTATATGCAGTTTAAATGATAATGGAGAATATAAAAAGAAGATTTGGAAAAAACGAAATCGTTCTCTTATCTTTGGAAACTTTGCAGACGATCTATCACTCCGATTAGAGAGCGAGAGAATCATAAATAACCCGTTACTCGCACGGTGTGTGAACCCCGTGTTAACGCTGAGAAATGGAGAAAATCTTCTTCCCCCTCCCATTCCGTAATCGTAAATAATACAATGGACTCGAGCAAAAGATTCGCGTGGTAACGTTAACTCTGACAAATTGGGACACACCGTAAACCGGTGTCATTATCGTCGAGGCTGAGAAGAGAGCCTGATGCATCGCGAAATTTCTAGAAAAATTAACTTTTTGCGCTCGAATGATGATTCTCAGCCACCACTCACAAGTTCGATGCGGCAATTCAAACGGCGACGATATTTATTTATGTAACCTTGCGAAGTGTGGAATAGCATACTGTCGAATGTTTAGGTTTTTTTATCTTAAATTAGACCGCGGATCGAATTACATTTTTGGCGTTAGTCCGAGTTTGACGGTTAGTAGGAATATTATTTTCAAAGTTTTCGAGTTTTGCAAGCATGGAATACGGTAATGAAATTAATTCGAACGAAAATGAGATTGATTTTTCGTTATTAAACGACGAAATTATTTCTATTCGTTAAGAGAATAATAATAATAAGAATAATAAAAATAATAATAAGAATAATAGACGGTGAATGCGAGAGCACGTTATTGGGATTGGAAACCGAGGATGCATCTTGATAATTACTTTATTAATAAAATATCACACGAAACAACGATATAGACTTTAATATCCGATAAATTTCCTTTCTTTACGCGTAAAGATACATAAAATATTAGAATATAAGTTTTATACATATAAGATCCATCGGTCTTCGAGAAAGATTTTTCGAAACGTGCAATCAAAAATTCTCTCCATGATAAACGGTCCCAAGCGAAATATAATAAAAACGCACTTCGACGAATATTTTGCAAGGAAGCCTCAACGAGTTTGGAAAGAAGAAATAACGAAGTTTCTCGACAAATGGAAGAAAGCGATAGAGCAGAACAGTTCACGTATAACGCGATATATCAATCTTAAACAACAAATATCGTGTATTCATTTCTCAAGAAAAAGAAAGAAACTTATAGAATAATATATAGAATATATAGAATAAACTATATCCTAATACATTCAGCTATAATAAATTAACCATTATCTTCGTTGAGCCATAAAAACGATAACTATTTTTAACCACTCGGTCGTTCTGAGCGAACGCGGTAAGGAAAAATAAGTATATAAAAACTGTTTATGGGTTTAGCGTCAATTCCTTTGCCGCGTTAACGATCGAACGAAACAAAGTTTTCGCTCAAAGTTCGTTAAAAGTTTCCCCCCTTTCCTCTCACTCTTATATGATATGAAAGCGAACACAATAAAAACGAAATATATCGAGGTGTGTCTATGAAGAAGGAAATTATCTTGGTAATTATTGTTCCCAACGAACTGGCCGCGGAATGGAGGCCGCGAACTGGTGGTTTGGAAAAAGAAAAAAGGATGGAAGAGAAAAGTTTTGGAAAGCGGAGGGTCAACGAGTTCGAGAACAAGCGGAATTGGATGACACAAACGACGATGGAAAACAGTATTGAGGAGGGGGGGGGGGGCGTAAAAAGAAGGGGGGAGGGGGGAGGTGGGAGGGGGGGGGGGGGGGGGAGGGAGCTCGACTGAGAAAGAGACAGGATGGATCATCCGTCCTGAAGTAAATTGGCCGCGGGGAGAATGCTCGTGAAACCGTGAAATTACCATTTTTTGAGGCTCGCGCCCTCGATGCCTTCTCGAACCTTCGTCCTCTTCCCGGCCCGTTCCAACGGCCCCCCCCCCCTTCCCCTCTTTTCTATTCTCTCTTTAAAGGACACGCCTTTTCTCTTTCTCTCGACGAGACAAAATTTATATTCCTTCTTCTCCTTCTCCTCTCTCCCCTGACGAATTGAATTCGAACAAAAATATCAGAGAAGGAGGAAGAGGGAGAGAGAGAGAGAGAGCAGGATCGATGAAAATATAAACATTGAAGGATCTTCAAAAAAAAATTAGAACTTCGACTTGGGAGGGGGAGAGGGGGGAGGGTTAATCCATCGCCACCATCTCGAGAGCCTGATCTAGGGGAGGGGAGGAGGAAATCGCAGAGTCACGATACGAAGTCGATCTTGAGATCGGCGGAAAATTGGAGGGGGGAGGGTAGTGGTGGTGGTAGAAAGTTGGTGGGGGAAGCGTTTTAAACGTAACCTCGACGTCTCTTTCTTCCTCCATTTTTCTTCTCGACTCTGTTACGAAGCTAATTACGCGTGACCGCAAATTAGTTTTCTCGTTCGTCTCGCGATTCCCAA
>NW_006263729.1:103739-105909 GCF_000469605.1 Apis dorsata | reverse complement strand
TCTATATATATATATATATATATATATATATAATTGTTTGAGTTCTATCAGATTCATGGGGTGCGCATCATCCGATCGAGTTCCCTCCGATGGATCCTCGAGTTCCCTCCGATGGATCCTCGAGTTCCCTCCGATGGATCCTCGAGTTCCATTTATTCGCCACCTCGACTTCCGCGCAGATATAAAATCGCGTCGCGTCGAACGATGTATCATTTCGATTCCGATCGATCGAATTCGTAGAATTTATCGAAATGTACCTCGCGTGGAAGGGAGAAGAGTTGGCTCTTTTTCTTCCGCTTGGCCGGCTTCCCTCTTATAATTCAACGTAGCTGCTTCTCTTTCCCAGAACAAGCGTCTGTTTCTTCCGCTTAATTAACGGAAACCGGCCTTTCGACGAGATTTCCGGCGGTTTTTTCCTCCCCCTCTATGAATCGGGCGAGAGAATTTAGAAGAATTAATTCGATACGTCGAGAGGAAGGGAGGGAGAGAGAGGTTAAGTTAGGGTGGCTTAATAAAGAAGGAAAGAAAGAAGGAAAGAAAAAAGGAATCTTTCGAAATATAACTTTGCACGATAACGAGCATAACAGTAATCTTAACACGTTTCACGTGGGTCGTGTACGCGTTCCAGTTCCCGTTTCATTCCCCCTTTTCCTTTCTCCGATTTAAACCGTGAAACTGGCACGAATAATTCGTGAAAACTGATTAAAATAGCGTTTTTACGAGTGGCGTGGTGGAAAGTGGTGCGAATTTACATCTCGATCGATCTACGCCTCTCCTCTCGCTTTTGTTAGCTCTATAACTCCTGCGGTGTGTGGCGTGTAATGAAACTAATTTATTACAAAGTTCGCTGTTAACGAGTTCCATTGCGAGACGATCAAAAGCTAAGATCCACACGCTAATGAAGCTTGTCACTAAAGTTCGAAAGATTAACAAGCTTTGAATGGAAAGATTCGAAAAGCGTTCTTGAACGGTTTTAAAAGACTCCCAAGTTCAAGAAATTCTCCCAAAACGCTCGTACACTTTTTATAACACCAGCCCCCTCATCTAAGACGAGCCACAAAAGAAACCGATCCGCAAGCGTTTATATAATATAATTCTTCTCAAGCAGGATAACGCTAGTCGAAACTACACTCCAAGTTGACACTTCACTCACTCACACTGAATCGTTTCTAAATATTCGAAGCAGTTTGTTATTTTTACACTTACTTTTACACTTATTTTTACACTACACTTTATTATATCTTTAATGTTCAATCTTCTAAACAACTTTATCCGTTCCTTCTTCCCTTCTCGACCGTTAAAATCGTGAAACGAAACAAACGAAACTAAATTGACGTATTAGGTGTGCGAATATTCCTTCTTTCTACTGATCGTAACTTCTCACTGACTTCGAATTACTTTACCGTTGGTGGCGCCATCTGAAAGAGTTTTTCTTTTGTTTTCAAGAAGAGTCGTGACGAGCGCTCTAAGAACTCTCCAGTCCTACGCAACAATTTCGAGCGATACGACATGCAAGAAGCGTCCGTTCGCATCACTGCATACTTTTTGCGTTCCAGCTTAGATCGGCCGTCAAAACTACTGAAATGGTTTGTGCGCGCTACTTGAAAAGAACACTCTATCTTACGGAACGTGCAAAAAGTCGTATCAAAGATTCAAAGCCGGAAATTTTAATTCGGAGAACGACGATCGTTCAGATGCATCGAGAAAGTTCGAAAACAGTGAATTAGAGGAATCGCTCGACGAAAATCCGATCCAGACGCGAGAAGAATCGACAGAAAGCGATATCTATCCGACTAAAATAATTGTTAATAAAATCTCGAATTTGGAAAGAAAAAGGGGGGAAAGAAGTTATTCGCACACCTAATATATGCTTTCTCACGAAAATTCCCTACTTCTCGACCGTTAAAACGAAACGACCGATGCTAAATTTACAACAATTCCGAAAAAAAGAAAGAAAAAAGAAAAGACGATTTTTCGAACATACACACGTCGTATTTTTCGCAGTTCGAATCTGTCCTATGATCCACGAGCGAAATCGTTTTCGAAAATTCGCCTATTCCTTCCCTCCTGGGGCTGGAATCCCCTCTCCCCTTTTTCTCCACTTCCCCCTTCACTCTGTCGCTTTCACGCGGGCTAATTCGGTCGGAATCGGGAGCCGATTAGCCGCGGC
>NW_006263729.1:96888-103351 GCF_000469605.1 Apis dorsata | reverse complement strand
GAAACTCGTGAGCATAAATTAACAGTTTCCCCTGTTTCGAAACGAGGAGGGAAGAGGGGGGTGGGGATGCGGAGGCCTCCTGAAAACTCTGTCTGCCTCCGATCAGAGAAGCAGAGTGAGAGAGAGAGTTTCTGCGGATCGGGCGCAGAACCGGCCATCAGCTGCAGCCGTACACTTCTCGTGGATGGATTCGTTTGTTCCGGTTTAACGTTCGTTCGAAACTCGTCGTTTTCCATTGTTTCGGGAATGAGGGAGGGGGAGAGGAATAATTTTGGGATGGAAGATGAGAAAAAATTTTTTATTATTAGAAAAAAAAATTCGAATGAACTCGATCGTATTGTTATCTTGTTACCTTATCGATCTTGAAATTGTACGAATAATTTTGTTTGGAAAATTTAATGACCCTTTTTAAGGTTTAAAAATTGCGTTGTCACGGTGGTTAAAGTAGGACAAACTAAATATGGAAAAATTCTCTGATTCGATCCGACATTACAACAATTGACGAACAAACTTATTTTCCTCGAGATACTTGAAATTTACGTTTGATTTTTTAATTATAAATAAATAAATACATTTGATTTTTAAATTGAGAAAAAAATGTGAGTATATTCCTCTATAGGGATCTAAAAAATCTATTCATTTCAGAAATTTCACAAATTTCACAAATTTTGTAACTTCGATTCTCGTCTATATTTGCAGAAAAAAAATTTTTTCGAAGAATCGAAATATCGAATCCTGGACGACAGAGTCTTTCGAAAGGTTATTAAAAAAGTGAGTTTCGAGTCAGGCCAAGCGCGACAACCGTTACAAGCGTTACCGTCGGTGGAGGGGATAAATGGAACACGGAGCGAGCTATGGGTTCAAAGCTTCGGTCTCGGCCACGGCGAATTACCGTGGAACAATTAGATTCCCAGTGCTCGGCGCCACGCGAATCGCATTTTTCTCCCTTCCTCGGCGAGGAGAGCTCGCCCTTTGTTCCTCCCTGTGAAAGAATCGGTGGAGAAGGAACGAGTGGGGAGGCGAGAAGGACCATTGAAACGACGAAGAAGAGCCGTTTCCGAAAGTTGGTAAAACGTTATAAGGGGAGGGGGGAATCTCTCGCGCCACCACTTCCTCTCTCGTGTCGCACAATGGAGAGGAAAAATCGCAATTTTTTTTCTTTCCTCCTTCTCTTCGTCTCTTCGTGTGATTCCATTTTCGATTCTTTCTCCCCACCCTCCTTGTTCTTGATCAAAAATACAAATGTACAGGCTGTTTAAAAAATGTGGGACACCTTTAGAGGATAGATTCGTATACACGTGTATACACGTATATATGAATGGCGTATATGTTAATATTCTGAAATTTACTGTAACTTAGTCGAGGTAAATTTTTGGTAAATAAAGAGTTACATAATACGTACGTATTATATTATATTATATTGAAATTCATTTGAAATAATCAATTGTATATAAAAGAAAATATCAATTGTATATTCACTTTCATCGAGGGGCTCCATTACGCAAGCGACATTGCAATACGGCACTGCTAACTGAGTGTTCTCGCTCTTTCGCTGTCTCGCTCTATCTAATACAAACTTAAAATGTTCATAACTCGTTAATTAAGCCTTATCGGTAATATATATATATACGAACTTTTTTTATCGTTTTGATGTCTAGAATCTATTCTCCAATGTGACTCACGTTTTTATAAACACCCTGTACAAAAGAAGAGACGTTCGGTAATCGTTTAGATATTTATTAATGGTAATATGAATAAAATGATGGTGGAATATTCATAGCGGTTTGAATTTTCAAGCTATGAATCGAGATGAACGTGAACAAGTTTGGACGTGATCGAAGCGATATAACCTGCACGCCATCCTATATCAAGTGTTAACATGAAAAATCAAGAATAATTAATATAACGTTTCCACTATTCCGTTTTTACTTTGTAATAATATTTCTCGTCGAAATTGACGCCGTGCCACTCCTTGAATCGATCTTAAATCCACCGATGAAATGATGGAAACGGTGATAAACATCTTAAAAAGAAAAAAAACGACTTCTACTCTTCCAGCTTAACATCAGTCGATAAAAAAGTTTCGAAAAAACGAAACTCCTCGACTCTCGAGATCGTTTAAGAGAGAGAAGAAGACTCTTCGAAACGTACAAACGATCTTTTTCAACTTTTTATTACTAACCAGCAGCTCGATTAACACAATTTGTTTTTCTATTATAATTTTCGAAAAAATCAGACCCGTTTCAAAATTCGATCCAAGCAACTGTCGTGGAATAAAAACGAGAAAAAACATACGCGAATAATAAATAAAAAAGAGAAAGAATTACCGTATCTTTCATAGAGTTGCAATTTTCATGCCTCTTTTATTTATAATTCGAATCGAGTTTTCTCTCTGCTCGCTTCGAGTCGAGCGGCCGTGAACCAAGGGGTGAACAAGAAAAAAGGGGGGAGAGTGGCGAATGGAAACGAGGGGGAGGAGGAAGTTGGCGAAAGCGTGACGGGATAAATGGTCGATCGGGCAGGTGCAAGTTTAATCCTTCTCTCCGTAGGAAAAGTTGTCGAAGCGGGCACGGGATGGGGGGCAATGGGGCGACCTAGGGGGCACCACCACCGCCACCTGCTGGAAACTCGATTAGAGAATTTTTCTTTAATTTGTCCCCCTGCGAGAAAAGGGCGCTAGTTCGATCGATAGTTTAAGAAGCGAACTTTTCAGGGGGATTTGCGCTACAATGAGGAGGAGGGGGATAGGATATTTCGTGCTCGGCCGGTATCTCTTGTCGTCGAGGGCGATTATTGTGGCTGGCTACGAACCAGTTTTATGGATATTAATATTACTCTCTGGTTTTTGGTTTCTAAATTTTTTTTGTCAATTATTTTAATTTGTTATCGTAGAATATTTTTTACCTGGAAATTATTCTCTAGTTTTTAATACAAAGGAGTTTTAGAGTTTTTATAGATATTAATATTTTTATTCTTTGGTTTTTCGTCTTTAAATTTCTTTCAAATTCTCGATAGGGTTTATTTTAATTTTTTAATGTTATCGTGGAACATTTTTTATCTGATTGTGTCTTGTCACTGGATATTAATATTATTTTCTTTCTTTTTTTAAATTTCTTTCAAAATTTTTTTACAATTGATTGTCAAAGGAATTTCATCGATATTCTCTAGTTTTTGCTCTTTAAATTTCTTCCAAAATTTTGTGAAATTAAGAAATATTATCGTGAAATTTTTTATATCCCCTTCTTATTTAAAGAAATTTTGTGAATATTAATATTATTCTCTGTTTTTTGATTTTTAAATTTCTTTTTATTTAATTTTTAATGACAGTGAATATTAATATCATTCTCTAATTTTTTGTCTTTAAATTTCTTTTTTTAAAATTTTTATACCTGATCGTCCCTTGTATTTAAGCTTATTAATCATAATTATGATTAAATAGATAGAAAAAATTTTATCGATATTCTCTAGTTTCTGGTCTTTAAATTTCTTAAAACAAAATTTCTTCCAAACAGAGTTAATGATGAAATTAAAAAATATCCGTCAAGAATATATTATCGTGAGCTATTTTGCATATTATATTCTCTTCTATTTCTGTTGTTAAGGATTTATTTTAATTCGTCGAAATAACGAAATTACAGAAGATAGACGTCAGATAGGTGTCAAAGTTATCCGTTATCGGCGTTGATTAAAGAAGATTGAATAAAAGCGGCGTATGTCCACAGGAAATTCCGACATTCGTGTTGCTTTAGTTTAATAAAGCGTCGAATGTTACGGCCGGGAAACTGGGCTGTGCGGTTGGGGCGAAGTCTCGAGTAAGTCGTTTTTATCCCCGACATTTTTGCCGAGGAACGCGAGGAACGTGGCAAGGAGTTGGGAATTACCGTCGAAGGAATTTCAGGATGCGGTATTCCTGGTGGATTTTAAAGGTTAGGGGATACTTTGCATATTACCATGTTATTTATGTACACGGGAAAAAGATAATAGTCAAAACTTAAAAATCGTCCGATTCATCATTCCGCTTCTGAACACCATTTTTTCCATTTCATCTCCATTTTAAACGAAATATTTCGTAAACACATGTACGAAAAAATTATTATTATTACAAAATTCGAGAACCGAATCTACTCCGATTCTATTTATTTCCCCTTTTCTTCTGTCGAAAATCTATTTTTAATTTAAATACTCCCGATATCCTTCCATTCTTAATCATTCCAATCGTCATTGAAACGAATTATTATATCGTACGAAACACTCTCCAAAATAACGTTCGTATTTATTTCAACAAATCCATTTTTCCCCTATAGCCTCGACATATATATATATCCCTCCAATTTCTGAATGGGCACTGATAGGAAAAATATCAGTTCAAAGTTAAAAACCGTCCATTTCCTCTTCGCTTCCGAAATAACATTCGTTTCGAAATAAATGATATTCCTTTCGGGGAGGGAAATCCATTTTTCCCAAAGTAAATTATTATATTGTATATCCGAAATACAAGCCGGCTTTCACAACGTCGAATCGATCCAAAAGTTAAAATTCCATATTTAACGCGATAAACTATTTGGCGAGAAATTCGAGCCTCGAAAACAATCCTCGAGTCAGATATCAATTTCCATCGTGGGTACGAAACTTCGTCAAAGATCGTGGCGCCCTCTATTTGTCGCGCGTTTGATTCTCGATTCGATTCGAGATAGGGCGGATCGAGAGACGCGCCTATACCGAAACATTTCCCTCTCCACTCTCCCCCCCACCCCTCCTACCGCAAGTCAAGTTGCACGGACAGACGAGTGGATTTCTTAAACTTCGATGCGCTAATGTCGATCAACGGTGAAGTTTTTCGCGTCGAAACTCGGCGCAGAGAGGAGGGGAAAGAGGAGAAAGGTGGGGGATGACTAAACGATACTCTCTTTTTCAAATGTTTAACCACCTTTTTGCGCATCCAATCGACGCGGCGATAATATTTATTTGAGTTTGAGTTTTTTAGAATATTCATGGAATAGAGCTATACGTGTGTAATCTTGTGAAGTGTAGATAAGTGCAGCAATAGAAATATTACTCTCAAAGTTTTCGAGTTTTGTGAGCATGGTAATACGGTAATGGAATTAGGTTTCGTCGTTGAACAACGAAATTATTTCTATTCGTTAAAAAAGAGGATGGAGGGAAGGAAAACAGGAAAAATATCGAAAATAATATTTCTATCGGCAATTATTATCGTCAAACTCGGATCAATGGCGAAGATGCAGATAAGAAATCCAATTTGAGATAAGAAAATCTACCTACTCGATATTATATTATTCTATGCTCCATAAGATTATATGTAAAGAGCTTACGAAAGCTATTCGTGAATTCTAAAAAGTAAATATCGCTATTCGAATCGAAAATGGCGGCTAAGAATCACCGTTCGAGTTAAATTTCGTTCAATCTCAAACGCCTCCTTTTCCATTGATTCCAGGATAGAGTTAACACATCGTGTACGAATCACGAGATATCTCGTTTTAACGATTTTTCGACTCGACCGACTCGAGGAATTAAAAATACTCGAAACAATAATAGGAAATGGCAAGAAAAAAAAATAAAGTCTGTTCATCGAATGGAAAAAAGGAGCAAAATCAGATATTACACTCTAAAACATTATTCAAGTTTGTAAATAATAATTAATCGATTCAATTTTATTTAAATAATAAATAATAGTTAAAACGTAAAAAAGTTTATGTAATAAATACACGTATAAAAAATATGTATACTAATATTAAGAATACTTTATAAATGTGAGTTAAAAAATACATATACACACGTGCGTATACTTTTTCTTAGAGCGGTCAAAAGCGAGCAGAATGCCGTACGCGATGTGTTAAACGAACGCGCGACACATCATTCGGAAAGTTTGATAGCTCTATAATAAAACGACGATTCAGATCGCGGGATGCGGTAATAATTCGACAGTGAGTATCTATCTAGTTAAAAAAAAAAAAAAAACAAAATTTCTAAAAAAACGTTCGAAGACAGAGAAAGGTAAACGAAGTTGCGGAATCAACCCGCGAACCATTCTTTTTCTCTTTCTCTCTCTCTCTCTTTCGAGCCACGAATGATTAATTGATAGCCATCTATCTTCATTTGGTCCTCGTTAGTGTCGCTTTTTTTCGGTCGAAAAGCGAGCCGCTTCCATCGATGGGATGGGCGCTGCGGTAGGCGAGAATCATGAGGAGGGCGGGGAGGGAGGGGAGGGGGAAATAGAACGAAAAAGAGGAAAGAACGGGGAACGAGAGTCGATCGAGTACCCGCGGCGATTAATCGAGCAAACGAATCGCCATTGCTGTTTCGATTACAACCCCGTTCTTCTCTCCACCTCGTTCATTTCTCTTTTTTTCTTTTCCTTTTCCTTTCTTTTTCTCTTTTCTTTTCCATATTTACGATCGCAGATTTACGGGAAACGCAGATGGAAATTGGAAGGGTATCGAGGTTG
>NW_006263729.1:91876-96411 GCF_000469605.1 Apis dorsata | reverse complement strand
CGGGTACATCAAGGCGCAGGAGGAACGACTCGCCACTCTGAGAAAGTGAGTGCTCTTTTTTACATTACGACCACAATTTTACGATTGCGCGCGTAACCGAACACGCGCTGGCGACGAGCCAGCGTTTTTCAACCTTCTCCGCGCGCCCATCCAATTGACGAACGTTGCAAAGTAATAGAGAGAAAAAAAATTTTCAAGTGCCGGGAGAATGTTAGATCGAGAAACGCTGGATCTCTCATAACCGTCTTATCTCACTCGAAGTTTTTTCTAAATTTGCCGGAGAAAGAGAGAGAGAGAGAGAGAGAGAGTTTAATTTTCGGTGAAAGGAAAAAAGAAGGAAAGAAAGAACGGAAAAAAGATGGTTCGTTAGTAGAAGTCAAACACACATCGCGATCGATTAATATATCGAATACGCGTTCGATCCGAGTAAACTGTGGCTGGTTCGGTTGATAATAACTGAACTGGGATAATCGAAAGATTTAATGGGAGATTGTTAAGCGGTATCGAGGTAAGGGAGAGGGAGGATGCGTGTTCATAAATTTCCGTTTGAATCCGGACAATTACGCGACGGGAAAGTGTCCCGATCGGAACGAGATTCGTGCGAGGGATTATCGGTTATTCCTCTCGATTATTCTTAAAAACGGGGCTCGATATATATATATATATATATATATATATATATAATTTCACGCTTTCGTAATCGTCCTCGAACAATATTCGATATATCCTGCGAAATATCGCCTCGAGTCTTGAATCATTCTCCTTCTCGCTCACGAATTTCACCATTTTATGAGAAATGAAAAAAGGCCGTTGCTAACGAACCGAGCACGGCTGGTTAGAACACCTATGAATTTTTCAAAGTGATGGTGGTTAAGCGAGCGTTGACACGTTATTACGACGTTAGATAGGAGAAAATACGGGGAGAGAAAATTCGTATAAAATTCTTTTCTCGCACTCGTGTACGCCGTTGCTCGACACCATTCGTTCCCCCATTAATATTCGTTTGAGAATGATTACGAACGAATATCAACGATCCAGAACGAATCCTCTGCGATTGCCTCTCACCACCTTTTGATTAATACAATTTTTTCCGCTCATCTGACGAGTGAAGAGGAGAGGAGAGGAGAAGGGAATATCGTGCAAAAATTCGAATTGGGGAATTCGGTATTCGGGCCACGTCCCGCCCGATTTTTTTCGGGAGTCGCAAAAGGACAAAAGGCGGTGGTGCAAGAATATAAAAAAGATTTCTCCTTTCGCACTGCCAATAATTCCCCCGATCTTCCTCCTCCTCTCTCGTTTTTATCTTCCCCGGGGTGTGATTTGGCAGGTTGCCCGCCCCGATACCGATGCCTCCGCTGGTTCACTCGGGGGCTGAGCCTCGAACCGGTGGAAATAAGAGGGCGAGGAAACGTTAAGAAACGTTGGACCGACGAAACGCGCGCGCGCGCGCTCTCTCTCTCTCTCTTTCTCTGTCTGTCTCTGTCTGGCTCGTTTCGCTTCGGTGGCGGGGAAGGAGGGGGACGATTTCGTTTGGCGCGACCGCAATATTTCCGAACCTCGGAACCTGTCCCTTCTATTTTTAATCCGGCCACCGTGTAATTACTTTTCGGGGAAATGGATGACGCTATCTTCATCCTGTTCCGTCTCCTCTCCCCCTCCCTCGCTTTCTTCCCTCCTTTCTTTTCCATTTCGCGAAGAGCGAAGAGCGAGGTTGGCGAGGAGAAAGATTATTGGTTGGGTTTTTTTTTTTCTTTCTTTTTGTTTCTTCCTTTTTGGAATTCATCGCGAACGATTAAAATTTTTGAAGCGGAAAAGAGAGAGAGAGAGAGAATGTAAAATTGTAGTTGTAATTTTTAACAGATTTTTTGGGTTTTCTTGAATCTTTCGAAAAGATTCTCGATTTATAGAAATTTGAAGAACAATCTTTCTTGAAGCGGAAAAGAGAAAAAGAGAAGATTTTTTGTTTTTTTTTAATCTTTCAAAAAGATTTTCAATTTATAGAAATTTGAAAAATAATCGTTCTTGGAGCGGAAGAGTGAGAGAGAGCGAGAGAATATTTTCTCTTTTCTCGAATCTTTCGAAAAGATTCTTGATTTATAAAAATTTGAAAAACAATCGTTTAAACGAGAGAAAAAATAATTAAAGATGAATAAAACGCATTGTTTTTGAAATTTTTAAAAGATTTTTTATTTTTCTTGAATCTTTCGAAAAGATTCTCGATTTATAGAAATTTGAAGAATAATAAAGGAATGGAAGAAAAAGAAAGAAAATTGAATATAAAATTCTAGTTGTAATTTTTAAAAGATTTTTTTCTTGAATTTTTCAAAAGGATTCTCAATTTATAAAAATTTGAAGAAAAGAGAGAGAGAAAGAGAAAAAATAAATAAAACGTTAAAATTATAATTTTTAAAAGATTCTCAATTTGCAAAGAACAATTCGAATTACATATATATATATATATATATATATATTGCGACGAATGATCGAAGGCGATAAAACGGAGTTGGAATTTTGGTCGGAAAAGGGGACTGGAAAATCAGAGACGGCGAGGAAGCTTTTACGATCGCTCGAGGAACGGTACACGCGTGCATTCGACAGTCATTCAGACTCTCTAATCGCAATCGAGTCACGTGCCAGCCATTCGACGTAACGCTCGCCAAAATTTCCTTCGAATAACGATTGTTACTGTCAGTTACATGGCAGGGGCAGAGAGGAGGAGGAGGGAGAGAGAAAGAGAGAGAAAGAGGCGAAGCGAGGGGGGGAATCGAAATGCCCGCATTAATAACTAGTTATCACAATGGACCTTGCGAAACCCACAACCCAACGGTAATGGGCCGAACGTCTCTCCTCGAATAATCCTCGAAACGATGAATTGTTGATCTTCCGGCCAATACCAATAATAATTAATTATCCTCACGTCTCCCATGATTTTCGATGTATAACGGTAAAACGCGTTTTTACCCGTGTTAAAATGGAGATATATGATTCGAGAGAAGAAAACTTGAGAAAAATCTGCAAAAATATATCGAACAATTTTATCTACTCCTTGAAATTCAATCTAGGTTAGTTTCAATGATTTAAAAACAAACTTGGTATTGGTCATCAATCGATGAATCGAAGAGAAATTTATTCAATCTCGTAATTTATATCAGATTAATAATATACGCAAAAAAAAAAAAAAAGAAAAACTCAACTTCGAGAAATTATATTATCATGTAAATTTCCCATTAACATTCATTTCCTTAGAATTTCCTTAATATTTAACACCATGCTCAATGCGATATTAAGAAATTTGGAAGTCAAAGACGAGACTACTATGGGTAAGAGGATTAAAAAACGTTCGCTCGTGAAAGAGCAAATGGCAATAACAATTTCGTGATCCCGTTCAGAAACAAATTCTCTCGATTCTTCGAGAATACGGGCTTCCTTTTCAAAATCGCGTAACAATCGTTCGAGCAATTATTCGTGCACGAATTATGAATTTTCACTGCCGAAAACGAATCAACTTGGCCGGCTTGGAACGCGTCCAGAAACGCGTCATTGCGCATGATCGTTTTAAACGAGGTGATTCGAGAATCATCAAATCGCGATGGTGTCGCGTAGCGAGGATCCGACGCGCGCAAGGAATCCGCCTCGAGTCACTCCAAACACGTGCGTTCTTCGAATCTATTAGGAAGGGAGAGGGAAGAGGAGAAAGAGAGAGAGAAGAAAATTTGCCGGAGAAACGTAAACATCGAAGCGAGGTATCTCGCCTAATTTCACTCGTCGTCCTCTCAATATTGTCACGAAAAATATTTATAATATTTTAGATTAAGTTTGATGATTAAGGTGTAAGGTTAAATTATTAGTTTAGAATTTAAAATTGAAATATCTCTGATGATTTTTAATATTTTTTTTTTTTATAGAAAGAATTAGAAAGAAAGAGAATTAGATGAGATACCTCTCAATATTGTCACGAAAAATATTTATAATTTTAGATCAACTTTGATGAAGATGTATGACTAAAAATTATTAGTTTAGAATTGAAATACCTCTTAAATTGATAATTTTTAATATTTTTTAGAATCTGTCGATCCTCTTAAGAGTCGTCTCATTTCAGTCGTCTTCTCAGTATCATTTTTGTCACGAAAAATATTTCGATTTGAATTGAACGAAGTGCAGTCGAGGTTATATATTTATCACGGTATTATTCATTCATTTCAAAAGATCAACTTTGATTAATTAATACGTATATAATTAATACATATGACTAAAAATTATAAGTTTAAAATTCAAAATTGATTTGTATCTTTTAACCTGATAATTTTTGATATTTCTTTTCTTTCTTTATATAGAATCTATCGATCCACGAATCCATTGATCGATATATACGATTCTTCACGCGTCGCCTTTATAGAGAGAATTAATGAATAAAGATGCGACATTCGTTCAACACGTTTGGACTTTCGTCCAAAACGTTTATTTTCTACGAAAAGTGATAGTGAGAAAAATGTCGAGGTGTCGAAATCGGATGAGATATCTTGTACGCGCGATGA
>NW_006263729.1:90499-91763 GCF_000469605.1 Apis dorsata | reverse complement strand
TCTCTCTCTCTCTCTCTCTCTCTCTCTCTCTCTCTCTCTCTCTCTCTCTCTTTCTCTCTCTCTATATATATATATAACAAATATGAAAATAAAAAAGTGAAAGATCTTCTGATCAAACGGTCGAAATTTATTTTTTCCTCTTTTTTATTTTTTATTTTTTATTTGTTAATTTTTTTATTCGCTCGCTTCGCTCAGCCAAAAATTAAAATATACATTCTATTTCGAAAAATATTGGTTGGATTCGATTTGGAGAATCATCAAGGGAATATTTTATATATATATATATAAAGGATCGCCTTGGCAATTCGCACGTTTTTCAACGAACGAACCGAATAAAAAAATATTTAACCGAGCCTGGAGCAAATTTGCAAATCGGTATACAGTAGATCGAGTATTCCCTTTTTTTTTTTTTTTTTTTTCCTTTCTTCCATCGGACCGATCAAACGTCAAACGATTTAAAAAAAAAAAAATAATAATAATAATAATTCACGGCACACCACGATACATGATAAAATTCATCTTTATAAAATTTTCCCCTTTCGAATCGTCCCAGAAGATGGGGGAACAAATCCAAAGAACATTCGCATCCTCGAATCGAACCCTTTCGATATCGAAAGATCAGGTAAAATTCAGATTTCGCATTCTCGCAAAATTAGATTAAACCTTAGGACTGGTACGTCGAGTGTGACTCGACATCACGTTTCTCAACAGTTTCTAAAATAATTTAAAATGTTTTTTTTCTCTTTCTTTCTTTCAAATATTTTTTAATACTTTACTTTAATATTTTATCGAGATCTCATCCTCTTTTTAGATTTCTTCTCGTAAATGAATTAGTAAGGAATCGTCGCTAGATAAAAAAGAAAAATTAAAGAGTGTAAACGGTTAAGAAGCTTTTCCTCTTCTTCGCTTTTTGCACGGATCACGTTTTCTTGTTTCCTTTTTCTTCTTTTTTTTTTCTCCTCCTCTCGCGTTCAAAAAATTTAATCAAAATAACCGGATCTATTTATGTCCCATTTATTCAAAACGATGTGGTAGTCGAGGCAAGGAGGAACTCGAGGAAAAGTTTTTTTAGAGGGAATCTGCGAATATCGCGAGAGATCGCAAGAAGAAACGAAGATTTTATCCCCTTAAAAGGTTAAAAATCGGTTTTCTTAAAAATCTTTCGTCTTCCTCGGCAAAATCTCGAGAGGAAAAAGGAAAGAACTTTTGCGAAAATTTCCGATTCTCGCAAAGAATATATAGTTATTTTGAATTTCGCGCGCTT
>NW_006263729.1:89774-90053 GCF_000469605.1 Apis dorsata | reverse complement strand
GAGAGAGAGAGAGAGAGAGAGCTTTCTCTATTTATTTATGTATATATATTGTGTAGAAGTTTAAAGTTCACTGAAATTTTATTTATAGTTCCATTATTCAATGTTGCCAGCAACACCACTATTTATATATAATTATAGTTGGTATCTACGCTTTGTTTTTCTTCGCTACATACTTCACATACTTCAAATATTTTGTAAACAGACAGTTACGCATAATTAAATACATTTATATATAATACATAGTAATAATTTAATACATTAAACCCGTACATTTTTGTT
>NW_006263729.1:88685-89707 GCF_000469605.1 Apis dorsata | reverse complement strand
ATTGTCTAGTCAACATGTATATATATATATATATATATATATATATATATATACATATAAAAATAATTTATAAAAAAAAAACAATTTAAATTAAAAAATTGATATTTCGAGATATAAATCGATCAATTTTCGATTAATTAATGAAATATATTTCGTTTTCCACTTTTAATACATTTGTTCGAACCACATTTGTTTCATTCTTTCATCGTCGTTCGAGCGACAACAAACTTCCAAAAGAAGGAGGATGAAAGAATTCGACCTTCCCTCCTCCCCTCTTTTTATCCTTTCTTCCTTCCTTCCGTTCGCAAACGAAGACATGTCTCGTTGACATCTCGGATCTTCGACGAGGAGATCGACGAAGGAGGATGAAGATCTCTATATATATATATATATGTATATATCGTAGGTTCGAGTTTCTGAAGGGAAACGATCAAAAGATAAGTCGAGAGGTTAGGTTTCGATATTAGCGCGGAAAGCCGAACGCTTCCGATCGTTGGGCGAAGTCACGCGTGAAACTTTCCAACACGAAATTCCGATCGGAACTCGGACGGGGTTTGGCTGGATATTAAACGGGGAACGCGTCGTTCCCCGCAACTTTCCAAGGAATCTGTTCCACGTGGTCCTCCCCCACAACCCCCTCCCCTCCGACACCTCGCACGCCTCTCGTTGTTTCCGCTCCAACTCTCTCTCTCTCTATATATATATATATGGGATTTGTTCTGATAAATTTGTTACCATATTGAAAATATTGGAGCAGAATGCGATTTGTGTATTAAAAAAGTAATATATCTATTCACGAATACGGATTGGTAAATATATATATATAAAAAATATAAATGCATATATATTTAATAATTAANTAATATATATATATATATATATATATTTAAATTGTAATATTATAGAAGATTGGAGAATGATAAATGATAAAAAATTAATCCTTTGCGCTCCAACGCTTTTTGAGTTAATGCCGTAATTCCAGCGGTTGACTTGAACGGTGACAATAATTATTAATGTTTGAT
>NW_006263729.1:85211-88676 GCF_000469605.1 Apis dorsata | reverse complement strand
TTAGAATATCGCTTCGTGAATTGGTTCTCAAGCTCTTTATAATCTTATGAGATGTAGAATAATATATTGTTAAATTATAAAATTAAAATTTTAGTTAAAATAATTATAGTTGAAATATATTTATTAATTAATTATAGTTATAATAATTTTAATTAAAATAAATTTTATTAGTATATAAAATATTTAAAGAATAAAAATAATAATTGAAATGAATAATAATGGATATAACTTAAAAATTGCTAACTTAAAATAATAATAATGAATAAAACTTGAAACAATGATTCCTGTTGCTACAGCATTATAATTATTGATTATGGTAAAATCAGCATCTAATCCTGCAGTAAATATATGTGATGAGCTCAAACAACGAATCGAATAGAAAATTGATACCTAACATTGTATAAATATCCTAGATTTTCAAAAATTTCTTTTTTCCATCACTTTCATTTATCAGTGTATGAGAAACTAATATCTTCTTTTTTTTTCCCCGCCAATTCCAATTTTGTCCTGATTGTGTTATCCGTTTCATCGACTATTCGTTTTGAAATTGATAGAGCAATTCCTGGGTGAAGCTAAATTGTTACTCGAAAAGGGGAAAATTCAATTTCCGCTTGGGCCCAAAACTGGCGGCGCACGGTGCTTCGAATAACGGACATTAACTGGACAAAATTCATTTTCAAATGTAAATAAGGAATAATTGTTTCGATGTAACGTATATACAATTATATATTAAAAATTTTAAATCTTTTTTTCAAACGTTTACATTAAACGAAATATACATTTGTTTTAATTTAAATTATCGATAAATTTCTTTTTTTGTAAATTAATTTTAAACTTAAAGTAATGATTTGTCAATGATTTTTTTTATGTTCCACGTTGTTCCGAAAGTAGAAATTTTCTACTTCTTTTCACCGCCATATTTGATTTGCAAAACTTTGTAGAACTATATTAAGGACATATATGAGCACAACCGAACAACTCGCCACCTGGCAGATTCTTTAATCATTATATTTATGGATCAATTTTAACCTATCTTATATTATAATATATATATAATAATATTTCTAATTTTAGTTGGCAATTTTTTTATTCTTTTCGATGTTTGAACGGTCAGTAATGTCTTCTTATATTATCTTTTTTATTTTATAATTTTTAGTTTAATTCTGAAATATCTGGCCCCATTTATCGTACGTTTGCCAAATTCGTAGCGAGTTCCAAATTAATTGCCCGCTACAACATTTTTGCAATATTTATTACATTCTTTTTTATTTATTTCGCATATTTTTATATTTTATATATATACATTTTTAATAGAATAATAAATTATAACAAAAAAGAGGATATCGTTTTCTAAAAGATTAAACATACTCTCGAATATTTCTCGAAATGAATTACGTTAATCTTTTCTTAAAACATCTCCCCTCTCCCTCTCCCTCTTCCCCTCTTCCCTGCGAACGCATTAGAACTATTCGCAAGACGAGAAGCGATAGTGCCGCCATTTTTATTCCATTTCTGTCGCTTATAATCGGCAATGTTCGAGAGCACGTGACACGATGTACGATGTCTCCTCGAAAGAGAATATGTATCGTATATACTTTTCAACATAAAACAATCCGCGCATTTTCGTCCCGATATCCGATGGAAAAGAGGGAGAGAAGGGGAAGGGGAGAGAAGATATAAAACGTGAAGATATCCTCCACCTGACATCGCGCACGACGCGGCGGTAAAAATTCCTCCTCGCTTCGCGGATGAATAATATCATGTCTCCATCCTCTACACTCCTTCGTTTCAGAGGGAGGAAACGTTTCTCGAATCCTCGATCCCTCCTCGAACTCCTCTGTGTTTCGTATCTTCGTCAAAGCCAGTGTTTTCGAATCCCTTTGGAAAAGAAAAAAAAGGCGCGTGATCTCTAGGAGAGAGAAGGGGGGGAGGGGGGAGATTTAAACGACGCTACGTACTCGAGATACACCTGAGAGACGTCTGCATTCGGGCCATCTCGACGATGCGATGGCCCCGTTTCCCGTGTGATTATCGATTATATCGAGGTCGAAAAGTGGGGAGGGGAGAAGGGAGAGGTAGGGAATGTTCGAGACTCGATTGAGCGCTCGTCTTCGTTATTAACGGGCTTCGGCCCGGTGGATAATACGAGGATACAGAAGAGAAGCCAGGTTCCACATTTCCATGTTTTCTCACGTTTTCTTGTTGGCTTTTTTAACTTTCCCTCGAAAATTAACGCATAATTTGAGAAATGATGTGCGAAGAATCGGGAAACTATATATATGTATATATTAAGTGTGCAAATAAGTTTCTTCCCCTTTCCTCTTACGATCGTAACTTCTCATCGAATTCGAGTTACTTTACCGTTCATGGCGCCACCCGCAAAGGAAACTCCGCAAGCGTTTGTGTAATATAATTCTTTTCAAGCAAGATAATGCTAGTCGAGACTGGACTCCACGTTGATGCTTCACTCACGCTGTATCATTTCTAAATATTCGAAGCAGCTTGTACTACACTATACTATGTATATCTGTTCGACCTTCCGAAAAGCTTTATCCGTTCCTTCTTCCCTTCTCGACCGTTAAAATCGTGAAACGAAACAAACGAAGCTAAATTGACGTATTAGATGTGTTCTTTCCTCTTTCTTTCTACGAGCGTAACTTCTCACTGAATTCGAATTAGTTTATTGTTGGTGGCGCCATCTGAAAGAACANGTTTTCAAGAAGAGTCGCGACGAGCGCTCTAAGAGTTTTCAGTTCTACGCAACAATTTCGAGCGATACGGCGTGCGAGAAGCGTCGCTCGCGTCGCTATTTATTTTTTGCGTTCCAGCTTAGGAGATCGGTTGTCTAAACTACTGAAATGGTTTGTGCGCGGCACTGGGAGAGAACGGAACGTGCGAAAAATCGTAGCAAAGATTGAAAGCCGGAAATTTTAATTCGAAGGACGATCTTAAATAACCATGCTTTCTGACAAATTGAAAATCGTGCGATTAAACGTGAATACCGAGGAGAGAGAGGAAAAAGAAGAAAGATCGAGTTTACGTATCGGATTTCCGTAATTATTACATCGGAATTCGAATCGAAAGGCGATTAACGAGGATACAAAAGGAGCAAAAGCAGAGTTATCGTTTCGCTGGACAAAGGGGACGATCGATCCCCTTCTCCCACGGTTGTGTGTAATGATTATATTACCGAATTACACAGTGGAATTAAAAGGGCGGGGGGAGGGGGGAGAGGAGCATTCGTTGGAAAGAAGGATGATCGATTCGAGGCACGAAATTTATTTCGGGCGCGACTCGACAAATTTTGCGCCGGCCAAATTTTCCGGGCGCGTTTCCGCGGCGGAAGTGGTGGCGGCGCGTCGGTGTTGGCGCGAATTTAATTGAATTGTTGGCCGTTCGCAAAATTGCGGTCGCCCGTTTCGCTAGATCGGTTACAAACTATCCGGACAGAGCGCTTGATTCCAT
>NW_006263729.1:81744-85041 GCF_000469605.1 Apis dorsata | reverse complement strand
CCGCCGCGATCCCAAGGATTGATAAACGGGGCGATTTGTCCTCTGATAAAAAAAAAAAAAAAAGATCAAGTTGAAATTGTTTCATCCTGTAATTGCGAACGAAGTGAAATCCGGTAAATTGACGAGGAATCTGTGAACGGAGAGGAGGAGCGAGAGGTAAGAAAAAAAAAAAGAAAAAAAGAAAATTCATCGTCGATCATAAACGATCGTTTCCAATAACCTAAGAAAGAAACGTAATCCTCTTTTTAAGTTCGAAAAGATGGAAGAACGATCGAACGCAGGAGGATAGAAAATTGAAAGTATTCGAATCTCCAACGGATAAAAAAGAAATCGACGCGTGGAAAGGAAAGGAAAAAATTCGTCGTCGATCATAAGCGATCCAATCTCTAAACAAACGTATACGTTGATTGAGCAGTGAAAACAATAAATAAAATGTATTTAGTTGAATAGATTTATTTGAATGAATATATTTAATTATACGCGTATCTGTTTACAAAACATTTGAAAAACATTTGAAGTACATATCGAAAAAAAGCGACTAGGTGCCAACTATGAAATAGTGGTTGCTGCTGACAACATTCAATAATAAAACTATAAATAAAATTTCAGTGAACTTTAATCCTATAACACCTATAACAGTATATCTTTTTTCTAATTTTTTAAATAATCGCAAAATCAATAAAAAATCGATAAAATTCGTCGTCGATCATAAACGATCCATCCAATCCCCTAAAAAAACGTATTCCTTTTTTTTTAATTCCCAAAAGTGAAAGGACAATCACGAAGAATGAAAAATCGAAAAAATTCAACTATAAGCAACCTTTAAAAAAACGTATTTTTTTTTCAATGAAATCAATGAAAAATTAAAAAAATTCGTTATCGATCATAAGGGATCGATCCAATTCCCTAAAGAAACGTATTCCTCTTTCTAAATTCGCAAAAAGATAGAGTGACGCATGGAAAAGAAAAGAAAAAATTCGCCATGGACAATCCTTCCAATCATCTTTCGAATCTTTTTTAAATTCGAAAAGATCGCGATAGAAAATCGAAAGAATTCAAACTTGAATTCAACTTAAAACGGAAATATATTTATATATTTTCTACTTATAATATTATCAATTTATACCACGAATTTCGCTGGAGAGAAGCTGGAGAGAAGCTGGTTTCGAACGTGTTTAACTGAAAATTCAGCGCCGAAGAATTTGACGAAGGCTCCTTCGAGATCGGTCCCCGAATCATCGAAACGCCGAAGCCGATTGCGCGAAGTCGCCGAAAATTTCCCTTTCGACGCATAATTCGAAAACCGAACGGTAACGCAAACCGCAAAATATTGGTTGAAACAATTTCTATCTCTGATATTCAGAGATTCGGATTATATTGGAACGTTTTTGGAGAGTTAATTTTGAATCCAAAATAATAACAATAGAGATTTATTAGAGTCAATTTCAAACTTTTGAAATTTTTCATAATGATCTGCGATTTAGATACTTTTTTTTGATTTAAGTTATAAGCTATGGATGCTCTCGCTTTATTCTTATTTACTGGATAAATAATTTAATAATATTAATAATAATAATTTAATTATTTAATAATTAATAATTTAATAAACAAGACAGATTTTTCGTATACCGACTTTTTGTGTCCTTTAGAATCGATGTTTCAAAGATATCTTATAAATATATCATTGTTTAAAGTAAGTAGAAAATATCACACGAATTTATTGAAAATTAAGATGTATGGATGGTTATAGATCGAAGAAAGTGTTGTAGGATCACCCTGTATATCGAAGTGATGTGTATGAATTTGTTGTTCTTTTCTTTTTTTTCTTCTTTTTTTTTATATATAACAGTCGGAATGTTTGTTTTAACGATGCTCGTTGGTGGTTTTCCAACGATCGAAATGGCGCGTGAAATTAGTTTAACTCGTTAACGCTTTATCGACTCCGGTGGGAATCAGTTTATTGGGTTTTTGTTCCTTGATTTTTCCAACCCTTGGCTGGAGAGGAAATTTCGATCAATCGGATAGGTTTCTACCTATACCTATCTCTTAAATGGAATATCGTCAGAGAGATTAGTTCCACTTTAACTTTATGGAAATATACTAAACTTCTCGAAAAAGTAATTTTTTTAATAATTGCCTCTTAGTAGGAAGATTGCTTTTGAACTTTTGCGGCCTCGTGTCGACGTGGTTAAATATAAATTTATAAATAAGAAGGAAAACGATTGATAAATTTTTAAAAATGGATTAAACGATAATAAATTTTGAATACATAAATTTATAAGATATAAAATAAATTTTTCGATAACGGATGAAGCGATCACACGTAGATTATTGCAAAAAATAAATGGGGAAAAAATATAATATCCACTTAATAATCAACGAAATTATCGTAGATCAACTGCGAATGAAAAATATCCAAAATATCATTTTACGAAAACTAGAATTATCCGTTTTTTGAACGCGTCAAAAACGAATATTAGAAATACTAAACTTATTCCAACGTAATATAAAAATTCATTGTCTCATCCCATATAAAAAGAAGAATACTTTTTCGTCGAATTTTTAAAACTCATCCTTTAAGCACATTAAAATCCAATATTAGAAATATTAAACTCATTCCAACGTAATATTTTTATCAATCGTCGAACTATTTCAGCATCGTACGCTTTAAAACAACCTCGAGCCAGCCTATAAACACGTTAAAAACCAACATTAGAAATACATATTTTTATTAATCGTCGAACCATTCCAACATGGTATATTTTAAAACTCATCCTCTAACCACATTAAAATCCAACATTAGAAATACTAAACTCATCCCAATGTAATATTTTTATTAATCGTCGAACCATTCCAGCTTCGTACATTTTAAAACTTAACCTCGAATCGCGTTACAAACACCAACACCAGAAATATTAACCCATACTCATCCTCATCCCAACGTAACACGAATCGTCTCTCATCGCATACATACATACGAAAAAAAGAATACCTTTGAATTTCAATAATTCTAATTCCAACTCCAATCAATCCCATCATCCATGCACCGTTCTACCTATAACCTATAACTCGACTAGCGCACGATCCAAGCGACGAGTTATCCTTCGAGCCACGTCAAAAACCAGCCCGCAGCCAGTCGTGTCTCGCTTTAAACGCGAGAGGCTGGCTCTGAAACAGCCCCAACATCTCGGCGGCGAATTACCGTGATCCACGTCTCGCTCGTTAAGGTAACTCGTCAACAGGATAATTTTATCGGGGCACACGGCGTGGGTGGCAACGACACGCTGACACGCGTCG
>NW_006263729.1:81056-81684 GCF_000469605.1 Apis dorsata | reverse complement strand
GGGGGGGGAGGGAAAGGAGCAGGAGGAGGAAGAGGAAGGGGAGAGTTGGCGACGAGAGTTCAACCACGGTCAACCACAATCGAGCGAGCGTGCGTTAACGGATGCACACCGATCCATTGCTGCGCGCGCGTGTACACACACGTGGAACGCGCGTCTGCCAGTATTCCGCGACAATGGCAGGGATACGTTGCGTGCGTACGTATGTATAATATATACATATATACATACATATATATATATATATATATATATATATCAGCGACTGTGGCTGTCATCGGCGTATCTACCTCGGCCAATATCAGCGCGGCATTAACCCTGGCAATAGGCCGCTGTCTGATAAAATTATCCCTCGCATCCAATGAGGTGCTAATTAACCGACGATTAATCTTGGTCTTAGAGGGGGAGGGGGAGGAGGTGGGTGAGGGGAAGGGGGAGAAGTTCCTTCGTGAAGCGCGAATAATTTCACCGAGGATTCCTTCCTCGAGGCAAGGAATGCTAGGTAGTATTAAGTGGAGCCTTCTAGATAAACGTCCTTAACGTTGTTTATAATACGCGCGCGCGTGTAAGATGTAAACAGGATTTTAAATTTTTTCAAAGTCTCTTATTACTTAGCTTATTGTTTCTACGT
>NW_006263729.1:78305-80997 GCF_000469605.1 Apis dorsata | reverse complement strand
TCTTTCATTTCAGTTGTTTTTTTTTTTTTTGTTTTTTTTCTCAACGTTGAGAATAATTTTATCGAGCCTTCGATTCTCGGGAATATTAAATGAAGCCGAGTCTTCGTTCTTTGTTCGACGGGTGATAGTAATAGATAGGATACTTTTTTTTAGAAATTTCGTATAACAAAATCACGAGCGTGAAAAAGAGAGGAAGAGGGAGAAAACTTCTTCAAAACTTTTTCATCATTAACGATCCTGTAACGAATCTTCTACTCCAGTTTTCGCAGTTTCGTCGAGAAAGTTGGGTGAAAAGAGGACTTTATCCAATTTTTGCAGGCCACCTATTGGGCGGGCAGGGGCCAGGAAAAATTTCAATTAACGGGGAAATTGCTCTAGGCGGCGGGTCCCGGCTCGCTGTATCGCGATAAGCGCGATGCAATTAGGAAAAAGTTGGTTGGGCAAGGCCGGAAGTCGATCTCGTTCGACGCTTCGCGAGAAAGAGGAGCGAGTGATTGCGCGTGTTTTCGTGAAAGAAACACGTGCTAATTGGCTTCGCTCGGGAATAGATAAAAATCGAATTTAACGAAGCGAGCCGGCGAAAAATTTAACGAAACAACACGATGCACGCTGTTCAATTATCAAAATTTAAAAAAAAAAGAAAAAAAAAAAAACGAAAAATTACGCGAACAAAGAGCATTGATTTATAAAAGCGAGGGACACTAATTAACCGACATAATATGGATCTTATCGAAAGATCGGTGGACCTATTTATATCCGGCCAACAATTTCGAATCGAGAAGCGTGAAACGGCACGTTGATCACAGAGAGGCGAAAAAGCAGCTGGAAACAGCGAGCAGCGACCGTTAACGGTCGGGGAAAGTTCATCGTCCCGAAAATTTGTTACCCGCGATTGCAGCGCCGCGATTCCCAAAATTGTTACGTAATAATCGACTTCCGGTGGCGACGATCCATCCATTTGACGTTGGCCGTGGCCAAACGGTCGGAAAACGTCGAGGCAACGAGCCACCAGAAAATTATCGTCCCGATCTCCAGCGACAACCTCGGAAATGGAGCCATATTGTGAGCCCCCACCAAGATGGCCACCCGTCGTGCACCGTGTTCCGTGCACAGCCGATACATCGGAGGAGAGAGAGAGAGATAGAGAGAGAGACCGATATTTATACCGAAGACCAATCATCCGTGAAAATTGAGTAGATTCTTTTTAAAATGGAAATTGCCCGGTTATGGATGTTGATCGTAATTTTTATTTTTTACGAGTCGAAAGAAAATCTTGGCGTTCCATTTCGCGATGTACGAAGTGAAATTAGTCATGAATTTTCGAAGCTGGAGAATTTTCGACGATTGAGATTCGAAGAGGTAGATTCGTTCCTTTTTTTCTTTTCCAGATAACGCGTAGCTCGCGAATAATGCGTATTAATATCGCGTTGCAATATTTTTCACCATCGATATACCGGCATTACCGACCGAGAATCGGGAAGCCTGTCGTCATCCCCTCCCTCTCGAACACGCGCCATTTGATACTCGTGCCTTTTGTTCAAAGTATACGTGAACGCTACACATTCGGATATGCGGCGATGATCCGAGTAATATCCTTGGAGGAGAGATCGCATAGTAATACGTCTTTACCGTATTGATCGTCGCGTAATTCCGGATACCGCCGAGACGCCGCGGTAATATGTGATCACAGCCGAGTTAATCTGTCGGTGAATCTGTCGACAGTGGTGGTGCGTTGTTTGCTCGACGATCACAATTAATTGTTTCGCGCACGCTTGTTCTCGACATCGTTCGGAATCACCCTTTCACGATTGAATTGATACGTTGGATCACTAAGAGTAATACGATTTTCTTTTCTTTTTTTTTCAATTTCTTCAACTCTAATTCGCGCGAAATGAATCGATGGATAAATTGCAGGATGAAGTGAAATTAAATATTACCATTTACCCAACGGTAAAAACAGAGCAAATAGTATTCGTGTATAAATTCCAAGCGTTGGCTGTTATCCCACTCTCTCGTCGAGAGAGAGAGACAGAGAGCAAGAATATCGCTGAAATTCCTCCGATGCCCGAGGCGATATAACCCCCTTGTTAGAGGGAAATTGAGTTTAACTACGAGCTGCTCATTCGCTCGTTCCCATCTTCCTTCCTACGTTCTTTTTATCGCGCGTCAAGTCATCGAATCCGCGTATTTCCAGAAATAACGCTTGTTTCGATCGCGACGAGGGATACGGCAACAACAAGAGGAATAAGAAAAGGAACAATTCGTCCTTCTCGTTCTAAGCGCTGGAAGATATTCGCTGTAATTGATACTCGTAAAAATTTATTTCGTACACGGGGCTATAAATTATTATTATTGTTGACAAAGAGGGAAAGAAAATACGCGTATCTTTTTTTGTTTTTTCTTTTAATTTCGCCCATCTCTCTATCGCTATTTATTTTTTTTTTCTTTTGTCTTTTTTCGATCGTAAGAAGATTAGGAAAATTGAAAGAAACGGTGAATCGAAAACGAAAAAAATAAAAACTGATTGGACAGAACGAACCAAAAATTCGTAAAGGAAAAAAAAAAAGAAAAAAAAAAAAAAAGAAAGAAAATATTATGAAAACAAGACAAGTCCAGAAAAGAAAAACCAAATTCGACAATCTCGTCACGTAACGAACGTGCAATAAACCAATAATATGCATGCAACTCTATG
>NW_006263729.1:77320-77738 GCF_000469605.1 Apis dorsata | reverse complement strand
CTCTTCCAACTCGCGAGCCAGCCAGACAAACTAGCGTCACTCGTCCAGAAACGAGTTCCTTTTATTCCGAGGTATTCGCATCCGGATACACAGTTGTTCCGTTCACAAATCACCAAACGCTTGCGCAATTACTGGAAATGTGGGAAATGTAAATGTACATTGAAACGTGTGAATGAATTTCTCGGATGCGAGAATTTTGAAAAGACGAAAAAACAAATTCCAATTTTCATTCGAACCAAAGTATCAAGTATTTGGTGATTTTTTATTATGGGNATATATATATATATATATATATATATATATATATAATATATTTGTATAAATAGATATTTCGTTGAAAAAAGAAATCGAAAATAATACGGATAAAAAATCGTTTAATTTCGATATTTTTACTATTCGATAAGCATTGTGGTAGATT
>NW_006263729.1:73132-77242 GCF_000469605.1 Apis dorsata | reverse complement strand
TTTCTTTTTTTTTTAATAAAAGGAAGCGTTCCTCGGTCATTTCGTGAATTTTACAATTTGTAAGGGCAGCGTCACGTTTTCATATCATACCGCTTATATGCAAGGTGATTAAAAAGGGAATATTAAAAGATTCATACAAAACTGCGTAAACTAGTAAAGGAACTAGTAAAAAATATATTTCTATAATCGATCGGTATATATAGTGTCGTATATGATAAGCTGCACAATCTCCAAACGGATGCATCTCTGATAAACCAACAAGGCGAAAGGATTAAAGAAATAATACGATCTATAATAAACATTGATTTCCGAGGGCACATTCATAAGACTAAGTGCACAATTCAAATCTATTTATATAGCAACAATTGTTAATTCCTTAAATCTATTCACAGAGAGAGAAACAGAGAGATAGAGAGACAGAGAGAAAGAGAGTAGGAGGGTAGAGAGATAGAGACAGAGATAGAGACACTCCAAGGATTAGTAATCCCCCCCAATAACCGACACAGAGATATATAATGTATACATACAAGCCATCATCGTTGATCAACCGATTAATCTTTCCAACCCAACATATCCAATGGCGCTACATCGATTCACTGTCGTATCGTCGCTATTTTTTTTTTTTTTTTTTTTTTTCACGTTTTACAAAATATCAAGTATATTAAAAAATCTCGTCATCTTCTCATCGAGAACGATCGATGCACCACCAAAAAAAATTCAATTCTTTCTTCTTCGTTCGACATTCGGTTGAAAAAAAAAAAAAAGAAGAAGTAGAAGAAGAGGAGGAAGAGGAAGGAGAAGAAGAAGAAGAAGAAGAAGAGGAGAGAAAAATAAGACACTTAAGGTCGGGTCAGAGAAGTCGGGTTAAGAACGACGATGCTCAATCGATCATATCGTTCGATTCCAATTCGGATTTCCGCCGGCACTACGAAAAATACGGGCAATGGAACACCGGGTACATCATTGGGACCGGCACGTATTCCACAACCATGCAGAAGTTGCTTCTCGGTACGAATTCTCTTGCCAACGGATTCAACGGGGCGATGAGAGGGAGCTCGGGCACCAGGCTGAGATGGTGCTTCAACGTGTCCCGATCGATGCCGTGGAGATCGGCCAGCTCCAGATACCTTTGCCACAGCTTCCTGCACGAGCCGATGGTGAAGAGGGCGACGGGGTCACCGACCACGGCAACCAGACACTTGGCACGCGTCATGGCCGTGTTCAGGAGTCTGGGATTGGTCAGGAACCCGTAGTCCTTCACGTTCCTCTCGGCCGAGTATCGGCAGCAATGTTTGGTGCGCACCGTGCTTATGAACACGGCTGTGAACTGCTTCCCCTGCACGTTCAACACCCTCTCCACGGACACGTCCGTCATCCCGCGTTCCCGCAATTCGGCTCGAATCCTTTGAACCTGTTCCGCGTAATAGACGAGGACACCGATCGACTTCTCGTCGTACGAGCCCCAACGGTCCACCGGCCAGTTGTTCCTCAGCTCCTGGACGCGGTTCACCAGCTCGTACACCTCGCTCATGTTCGCGTAGCCTGTCGAGTGGATGTCCTGGTAGAGAGAGAGGGAGAGAGAGAAAAAAGAAACAAAGTTGAAAGTTTGATAAAAAAAAAAGGAAACACGTGTTTACCGAGGATGCCGAAGAGGAGGGAAAATTGGGTATTGTTGGAAGAAGCAAATGTATCAAATGTGTGTATGTGTGTATTTGTAATAGTTGAAAACTAACTTTTGTCGATTACTCTGTTCCTTCCGTGATTGGCACGTACCTGTACTTCCACACCTTGAACGGCGTAAAATGTCAAAGGTTTTAAGACGGGGTGTTGTATCAACATGTCGTTGGCCGGTTTCACCACCCCCTCGTAAAACATTTCCGAGGTGAATCTAATGATGTCCTCGTGCGCCCTGTAATTCTGGTGCAGATGAATTCTGCATGGATGGGTTTGGGGATACATCCCGTAGATCCTCTCCAACAGGCTTATACCAAGGCCGCGCTCGCTTGCAAGGTCGCTGTATATTTCAGGCGCAAGTTGCATCTGATCACCGGCGAGGACAAGGCGAGTCTGAGGGGTGACGAGGGACAACGGTATGAGGACCTCGCACTCCAACGCCTGGGCAGCCTCGTCGATCACTATGTGAGTGAACGAGAGATTCAGGCTGGTGAGGCAGCTGGACGTTGCCAGTGTGGTCACGATCAGGCCGCAATCTCTCAGATCTTCGTCGGTCGGGTTTCGGAAGGTGCCGTTCTTTTTCATTAGACTGTACTCCTGAACCACTGGATGCACCTGAAATGGTGGAATGAGAGCAGAGGGGAACTATCTCTCCGATCGGTTGGATTAGCGAAATTTTTTTTCTTTTCCTTCCGGACAGACGTACCGTGTTCTTGGCTCTACCTTTGTAGTAAATTCTAACCGGCTTCAATCGGGGTATTTTCTCGAATTTATACCAAACGTCGAAAAACTCTTTCACGTATAGGTCGGCAGCGCTGTTGCTGTGCGTGCAGAGGAGTATCTTGTACTCGGAGCTCTTGGTGAGCAAGTAACGGAGCGCTTGGGCAATGGTGAACGTTTTCCCCGTTCCAAACGGGCCCAACAGTAGGACAGGTGGCATTGAAATTTTGTCGGGGGCCGTGATCGCGGCCAAAGCTTTCTTCTGCTCAACGTTGAGCAATGAAAATCTGAAATTGACCGCGTCCCTCCCCAACAGATCCAAAAAGTTGATCTCTTTCATATCCATGTGGGCCTTGTTCAAAAATACTAATCCTATATCGGGCAAACTATCCACGGTCTTGTGCCACTCGCAGAAAGGTAGCCGATTCAATAAAAATTGCACTTGAACCTGGAGATCTGTGTTGGCCACCAAATTTAACGTGTGCACGCACTCTTTCGACAATCTAACGTACACGGTCTGTGTACACTTGTCCTCTATGTGCGCCTCGAATATCATGTTCGTGGCTCGTGACAAATTCTTGAAAAGTACTTTATTGCAACCTCTCAGGAACAGTCTGCCGCTTTTCGTATCTTCTGAGATACTGCGGCTTAGCGGCAGCTGTGATAAAAATTCATCATACAATTTTTTTTAAGAATCAGAACGCGAGATAATACTATACTAAATTAGAGTATATATATATATATATATATATGTATGTATGTATGTATGTATGTATGTATGTATGCATGTATGTATGTATGTATGTATGTATGTATATGTATGTATATATATATATATATATTTGTGAGACTAGCATTAATTTTATTATTACTGTTCAAAGTAGTAGAAGAATGAAGTAGTAGGAAGAGAAAGAAAGCTATAATTGCTGAAAGGAACCGCACCTGAGCAAAGAGCTCACCAGGTGGTGCATATTTGGCAATGGTGGATCCATCGCCTGCAGATGTCAAAACATAATGACTAAGAAGACGCATGTATGAAGTTTCGTTATATCTAGCTATCTGTTCGTGTCTAGCTAGCTCTTCAACGGTGATCAACTCATGAAGACGGCCTCTGTAATTCTCTGGTGTCAAACAATTGTCGGTAAGAGACTCTTGAGTCAGGATGAAATTGCTTCTATCGGGATAAGGATAGATCACCGACAGTTTGTCCTCCTTTGGATCTTTTGCGGACACAAAAGGTGACTCAAACCAGCAAATTTGTGACGTTTCGTTATTCCATGTTTTTGGATTCTGAGAGAATTGATAATTTGTTGCTTCGTGAATCCTTGTAAAATCTTCGGTTGGCAAACAATCCATACAAATCCTTTGGAGTATCACAGGATAATCTCCAAAGTAAAAGATAACATTTTGGCGATACGTGCCATATCTATTAGCAACAAAGCAAATTTTAACAAAATAATGCATTTTCTTCGTTGACTTTCCACTTGTATTCGACTCGTTTAATTCTGAATTATACCATTCTTGGCCATTCGTGATCCCAATACTAACGTTATTATGCAGAACAGATCTGATTGCAAAATTTCTGCGATTCTGATCCAATGTTAATACTACTCTTTGCAACTGCTTACCTATATATATATAAATACAATAAATTCTTTGACACCTATCAGATATCAGATAGAAATTTCAACCATATATATTTCATATTGATCAATG
>NW_006263729.1:71180-72895 GCF_000469605.1 Apis dorsata | reverse complement strand
TTTTTTTTTTTTTTTTTTTTGATAAATACTTTAATATAGTTTACAAATATTAATTGTTTATTTTTGTCAAATACAAATGTAAACACGATGAAAAAACGACACTTACCGTTCGCCAAAATTTGGAAGTCCCAACTGAAAATCACATTGTTACTGGTCGAACGGCAACAAAGATTTTTATTAGGGAAAATCAACACGTCGTCCGTTTGTTTGCACGTCATAATCGTCTCGGGATTTTCTGATTTTACCCAGTCGTGATGTACCTTCTCGGCGAAGCCGGAAGAAAGCGGTGTATTAACCTCTCCGTTCATTCGGTACGAGTGATCAACCATGATCGCGGATAAAAATTCCGCATAATTTCAACAAAATTTCGATATTATTAACTACATCATACCACAATCCACGATTATTCACGTTTTCGAAGCAACAGATGCACTATTTCACCACGCATCGCTACGATAACTCTGTTCTACGCCGCACAACGCTTTCCATTACTGATGGATTACTTGTGCGCATTGCGCATGCGCCAACGTATAATGTCGGAACACAATCGTCGCCATCTTGCGACTATCGACGTACTCGTAACTCCGGGCGAGTGATATTATCGACGATTGAGAGCAAGGTTTTTAACGACAGAAAAAAATTTTATCATATTTATTACATCAATCTTTTTACAATACGAATTTCTCATAAACGGGAATATAAGTAACAATATGAAAAAATCTTGAAAGAAAATAAAAAAAGCAAATTAATATTTTTCAATAATTTAGTATTTAAATTAAAAATTGATTACGCACATTTAAAGGGTCCCTTTCTATCGTTCTTAAAAGTATAGATATAATTTTCAATTATTCACAAAGTAAAAATCGAGCAAAATTTAAAATTAAAACTTCGATTTCTTCGATTCTTCATCGTAATTATCTAATATCACTCTTATAATATCACTCTATTAATAATCACTCTTATTCGCGAATCAGATTGAAAAATCGCGAACATATTGCCGTGGACAGTTCTCGAGTGAAACGAATAAACAAAACCGAAGAAAAAGAAGAAGAAAAAGAAGAAGAAGAAGAAGAAGAACGATCAGAATCCAACCAAAGGGAAACCATTTCCCTCTCCCTCTCTTCATACCTCTCGCGCAGTCTGGTGGAAATTCCAGAGAGAAGATTCTCATGTAAATCGCGCACCGCTATCGAACCACCGGAAGTGGCTAAATGACGATCGCCATTATCCTGCGGCCAGGCGAAGGGTTTCGAGAGATAGAGGGACCACCACGCGCCACCATAGAGGAAAGAGGCGAGAATGCGCGTGTATAGGTGGGAGTTGAAGGGCGTTTGAAGAGCCTTGACGAGAGGAGGAGGGAGGGGAGGCGAAGCGCAGAAAGAGAGGAGAGGAGTGGGAGTCGCGGTTAACCCCCGACTGGCTTGAAAGCTTTCGAATCGTCGACCATTTCGTGCGTTACCTCCAGGTATTCCCTCTCGATACCAGCCTATTCCATTTATACTCTGACACCTCGAATAAAGGGGGGAGGGAATGGATGAAAAAATACCACCGGAATCCGACTGAAGTCACCGGGACTTCAGTTGTCCAGTTTCCAACGCGAGACTAAACTATTTGTCCGTTTTCGAACTCTCCCCGAGGGAAATTTGATACGACGTTCGATCGCGTGGTGGCGTTGTCTGTATAAAGTACGCATCTCGTGCGTGTGAACGCGTGTT
>NW_006263729.1:67675-71012 GCF_000469605.1 Apis dorsata | reverse complement strand
CTCTCTCTCTCTCTCTCTCTCTCTCTCTCTCTCTCTCTCTCTTTCCACATGGGGAAATACGCGAGATAAGGGAGAATACGCGAGATTGTAAAATAAATTTACCTATACCTAGTACAGATTAAGACAAGCAAACAGAAATTAGAGATCACATTCAAAAAACAATTTTAAAAGAAAAGAAAATGTAAGATTGATAAAGAATACCGAATTGATGTCGTTAATAACCTGTAGGAGCGACATAAAACTCAAATATAAAAAGAAAGAAAATTTTACAGATCATTCATCTTAAAATATTAGGTTGGAAAGAAAGTTCTTACGGTTTTTGTTATTTTGATTTTAAACGCTCTATTTTCAATTAAGTTGGTGTTAAATTGCATTGACTTTGTATATAATTTTAAAATGCTCTGTAAAAACGTGATATTAATTTTATTCTTAAATTATATATTTTTCTGATTTCTCAAGGTATTGAAAACATAATTCAACAAGAAACAGAACAATTTTCCTATTCCAGTTCCAGAACACCAGAATTTCATTCAACCGGAATAACAAAATTTGTTTTTCATTGTGCAAAAGTGCATTGATTGCAATGCTCTTTATTGAGATATGTGCATTTGAATTTAATAGTTAAAAACGGTAAGAACTTTCTTTCCAATCTAATATGATAAATTCTCGTTAAAGAGAATTTTTCTTTGTGTATTTTAATTGTAATAATTATTTAACTTTTTTAAAAATAAATATATATATAGAGCTCCTTGTACGAAAAACAAAACATTGATATCCTTAGCAATGCTTACAAGAATTCATCTTTATATCACTTGAAATAATGTCGTTACAATTTTTTGTTTTTCTCCTAAGAAGAAAGATGTCATTCGTTTGTCCTCTCGCGTACGATTCCATCTAAAAGTCACTACCACCATTATAAACTTATAGCTGGTGTTTGCCTTCTATGTAGAAGCATGGTTGTATCGCATGCGGACAAACTTTACCAAGTTTCTTATCTACTTTGTATTCCAAGATGGTACAACGATGGTTAATTCTCATGAATAAATCGAGCCACGACATTCGACGATGTAAGAGCATATATATATATATATATATACACACGTGTGTAATCCTAATTTAACTTTTGAGTTTCGTGCTTACGAGATGTAATATTTGAACTGAATACAACATTTGCGTTGTTATTTTTAATTTGATACAATTAATTTCCCTTATATATATATATATATATATATAGGTCGACAGACGCAATTACGCGAATGTTGTACAAAACAAAAATTGCGTTCACCTATCAACAGCCACGCTTCTTGTTCATAACGAAAATCCATTTGGCAACCGAGAAGGACAACCGAATAAATTAATTCTCGAATGTAAATTGCACGATAATGAAATCTATTTACCGTTTCCATTAATGGAACTCTCATTAACTAACAGGTAATTGTGTACACCTTTAAAATATATATATATATATATATACTGGGGTTTCAATTGTAATGGCTCATTCTCGACAAAAAGAAAACAAAAAAAAAAAAAGAAAACAAAAGAAAAGAAAAGGACAATGAACATTTTTACAGAAGCCTCAGTTCATCAGGAAATATTTTCATTCAACCGCGCTTCCGTTAACGAAGCTCAAGATTATTAAGCTCGACGCTGCCCTGAAACGCTCAAGGGACAAAAGCGCTTAAGCTTGTCTCGCTTCTATCAACTACCTCCCCTCCCTCCTTTCCCCTTTCCCGTCGTTCCAACGATCGAACAACGAAAACAGCAACGAAAAGAGAGCACGAGGGGAGGAACGAAAACGGAAATAGCTAACCAGCGAGAAGAAGAAAAAGAGGAAACGTCTCTCCTTTTTTTTTTTTTATCAAATCAAAGGAAAAAGAAATCTTCGTCGTCGTAAGCAAAAAAAAATTTCAATTTCAAACCATTTCAATTTATTTCCATCTCGAATCGGAAAAAATACAATCCTGTATCCAGTATTTTTTTTTTTTTCACTTCACGAATATTATTAGTCAGTCAGAAATAACAATAACCCTATCCTGGCTTAACTACGTTAACGGGGATAGAGATCAAGATGTACGAGGAGGAGGATGGGGGAGGGAGAGTGAAATGTCGAAAGGAACGAGGCTGGGATCGGTGTATATCGCTAATTAAAATCTGTCGCCTGGTCCATGACCGTTGGAGGGTGAAAAGGAATAGAAAGGGGAGAGGAGAGAGAGAGAGAGAAAGAGAGAGAATACGCAGAGAGGGTGCACGAAACGTCCAGCGTCATTGGAACACAAGCACAGGCGAGCGAAAACGTCGAAATCGCGCTAACGAGAGGATTCGTTATATCGAATGGAGGCGGAATATAAAGAACTGTCGTTATCGCGCGCCTTCGACGTGTCCCTCGGCCACGAATGCGAACACGCTATACGAATATATATATATATATATATATGTATGTATATATGTATGTATATATATACATATGTATATATGTATATACATGCGCTTGCTCGGTCAGTTTTTTAATCGAATTTCTGCCTCCACTTCCGGCTTATCTCGCGAGACGTATGTATAACGGTATCGGTTTATTAACTTTATGCACTCCAGCCCTTTCTTGCTCGGCCAACAACTCCACGCGATTTTCTTAGCTAACTTAAAATGATTTCACGCGTGACTGAAACATACGAAACTTTTGTATTCTAATACTTTGTGTATTTTGTGTTTACGCGTAATGAAAGAAAATTTCGAAGTCGAATGTTAAAGTCTATATTCTTATTTTTATATTTTTATATTTATATATTCATCACCATTGTTTTCATCGCTATTTTTCCTTCTCTTTATCGTCGATTTCTTAACGAATAGAAATAATTTCGTCGTTCAATAACGAAAAATTAAACTCGAACTAATTTTATTTTACCGTGTTCCATGCTTACAAAACTTCCATGCTCGAAACATTGAAAATAATATTTCTATTCCCACTGACCGTCAAACTCGGACCAATGGCGAAAATGTAATTCGATCCGCGATCTAATTTGAGATAAAGACCTAAACATTCGACAATATATTATGTTTCTACGCTTCGCAAGGTTACACGTAAAGAGCTCAGGAATTTATTCTATATAAGCGATATTTCAAAAGAATCGTACATAAATAGTGAAAATAAATGAAAGTCACCATTCGAGCGCAAAGAGTTAATTTGTCAAAATAGAATTTTTTCAAATGTACAAACGATCATTGAATTCTCTCTTTCTCTATATATATATATATAAATAAATAAATAAATAGATATATATATAAATAAATAAATAAATATATATATATATAGAGAGAGAAAAATTAATAGATAGATAGATAC
>NW_006263729.1:66755-67236 GCF_000469605.1 Apis dorsata | reverse complement strand
CTCTCTCTCTCTCTCTCTCTCTCTCTCTCTCTCTCTCTCTCTCTCTCTCTCTCTCTTCGTTCTACAGAAATTATCCCTTTGAAATTTACGAAAATAGTATAAGAACAATTAAGTCGAGCAATTTCTACAAGATTACACGTAAACAGCTTAGGAATCTATTTTATCGATATATGAAGCGATATTTTCGAATCGAATGGTGCTTGAAAGCCATCATTCGATGCCAAATGAATAATTAAAGAAAGATGATTTCACTGGATCCATCGACGAAGACGAGGGAGGAAGAAGAAATGGCGAAAGTGTTTCGAGAACACGGGGATATTCTCGATGCATGGGAAATGGGCGCGAACACGTGCGCAGCGTCCGGCTTTAATCAGCGCGCATCCGGGCGCATAGGAGTCGAGGAAATCGGTGGGAAGGGTGGAAAAGGGTGGCGGATAGCAATCGCGAAAGCTCATTAGGATCCGTGGAACGACGCTCAGGA
>NW_006263729.1:66407-66742 GCF_000469605.1 Apis dorsata | reverse complement strand
CTCTCTCTCTCTCTCTCTCTCTCTCTCTCTCTCTCTCTCTCTCTCTCTCTCTCTCTTGGAACGAGTGGACCGATCCTGGGATGCGGGATGTCACGGGGATCCTGCCACAGCTGCGGATGTCAGGTGAACGGTGAACGCGCGAACGGCCAAAGTCAAGCGCACCTGGCTCGTTTATTCCGGTAATTTATACGACACCTCGTCACACTTGGCCCCTTCCGGCCGACAATGGCGAGATCGATACATCCTTTCGACCCGTGCACGATCCCCAATTTTCGAGATCGAGTGAAATTTTCGATTACGAATCGTGGATATTCGAAATTGAAAACTCGCGAATT
>NW_006263729.1:64601-66393 GCF_000469605.1 Apis dorsata | reverse complement strand
GAGAGAGAGAGAGAGAGAGAGAGAGAGAGAGAGAGAGAGAGAGAGAGAGAGAGAGAGAGAGGAGAGGTTAGAAAGGTTAGAAGGTTGGATATCATTAATCGAGTTTCATTGTTTCGAGGTAGAACGGAGAACTCGATTAAAATTTGTTTGAAGTTCGAACTCGTCAAGTCGGAGTTTGTTTTCGAGCGAGAAATTAATTTCACGATTGATCAATCCCCTCCCCCCCTCATTCCTTCGCAAACCTTTGCTCGAAATCGACTTCTGAAATTCCTTTAATTATTATTCCTCGATTAATTTTTAATTCATTCCTCCCTCCTCCCCCTCCCAACTTTTAACGCGAATGTTATCGGAAAATGTTTAAAATTCCTGGCTTTTCGAGGATACGATCGAGGTGTACGATCGTTACCTGGCAAGAATGCGAGATTTCAGACAGCGGTTGAAATTGCAGGCAGCTCCTCCCCCCTCCCTTCAAATTAGGAACATGTTCAACAACCCTACATTACATCCTCGCATTCCCCGCGCGGTAAATTGTGCTCAACCTGGAGAAAATTTAGGGAGGCTTCCACCCCTGTTGGTATTTCCACCCCTGCAACATTCCGACCCGTCATGACTCGCGCACGATCCCGTCCCTTCTTTTCGTTTGGAGAAAAAGTTCGATCGAGAATTATTCAATTTCGAGAGAATCGAAAGTCATCTGAAAATAATTCCAAATCTGAAAACTTTCCTGAAACTAAAAAGTTCGAGCGAAAATTCAGGCAGGAGGAAAGGGGCGAGGGTACGACGCACAGCTTGAGATTAAATTGGATAAAATTAATTCTTTTTTTTTTTAAGGTTACTTAAAAAAGAGGAGATTTAATTTTTTAGATACGAAGGATACTCTGCTTTCGATTTATTATTTGTTAATAATAAAAATATACGAATATTCGTAAACTCTAGTAAGGAAGTTATAGCAGCTGATTAATTTTGTTAAGGAAAGAATACTTATTGATAGAAAGAAGTTATGACTATTTGCAACGGGACGTCCTCGATGATCCTTTCTCTATGAATTATCCGATAGATACGGGCTTGAACTGAAAATTATAAAATGAAAAAAGCACTATGAGAAAATTTGCTCGAAGATTGAAAGAAATAAAAAAATTGCTAACTAAAATTAGGAATATATATTATATATATAAAATAGATTAAAATTAATCCATAAATATGAATGATTAGATCAAAAAATCCGCTAGTTATTGATATAATTTTGCAAATCAAATAAAAAAAAATAAAAGTTTCTACTTTTAACTCTCGTCGAGCGGAACGATGTGAATCGCGTGAATTTCCAAATTACGAAGCAATTACTTAAGTTTACTTTTTTTACTTGAGTTTAATTCATGAAACTAAAAAATAAATAAAAAAACTTATTATTTAAATGCTTCTTAAAAAATTTATAAAATATTTCGTTTAATTCGTAAACGCTCGAAGAATACTTAATTTATTAAAATTTCAACGTACAATAGTTGTCATTAATAATTGAAACGATCGTTTATCATTATATTCGAAAATGAATTTTGTCCATGCAGCGCTACCGTGACTCCCCGACGCGACGAAAGCGTGAAATCGACGGTTGAAAGGGGAGAAATTCGTGGGGGATCTCTCCCTCCCCCCCCCCCCCCCGAGATAACGGAGCGCGAAAGACGTCCGCGCCTGTGGCCATTGTGCCAGCCTGGGGACAATGGGATGTCCCTATTCCCTCCCTATTCCCGAGTTGATATCGCGATTGAATCGCGGCCCAATTGTAATTGGATACTCC
>NW_006263729.1:62284-64595 GCF_000469605.1 Apis dorsata | reverse complement strand
CCAGACACCGACACGTTTGCCTGCGAAAAAAAAAAAAGAAAGCGGTGGCGACGTTTGGAGAAACGCGGACTTATCGATTCCAATTTCCAACGGATAATCGAGACCTTTTTCTTTCGTCGATCACGTGCTCGTTCTTATATTTTCGATGGAGTGGAATAAAAGCCCCTCTAAAATTAATCCCTTATAACTTGTATAAATATCGTACGTGTGGCACGAACACTTAATCCAATTTTTTCTTGAAAAATATTGAAATGTTAGAAAGGTAACTTTTAGAAATCGTCGTCGAAAAGAATGTATTAAGCGTAGTCGATGAAAGTTCTGCTAACATCGCAAAAAATGATTTGATAGATATATTTTAAACATAGGGATAATAACAGCGATTTTATTATATTTCCTCTATGAAAAGCGACTAATTACAGAAGACGATACCAACGAACAAATCGTGAACGTGTGACCGACATTCTTGTTGTTTGTGGAATTGCTATTGGAATTTAAGAGGTTAAAAGGAAGAAAAAGTAACACAGATTGTTTGGATACTCGAACGCGAGATATCCTCGCATTCCTTTGAAATCATTTTCTTTCCACGAAATAGTCGCAGAGATAAATCGTCGCAATATCCAATATCATTGTTAATCGTTTCTCCTAGGTATTTCTTGTAGAGAAGAAATTGAAATCGATTCGCTATTGGAATAATAACCCGCCCGTTTCTTTCACATCGAATGTTTTCGTTCGATCCCAGACGATGTTTTTAAACCTATCCGACACGTGTCTCGATAACCGCTCAGTGGCCGCTCTCCCCAAAGGAAAATACGCGTCGTACACATTCACACACTTTCTATCGTTGTAACTTGAAACTGGAAGAAAAATTATTCTTAAAATTCCCTTAAATTTCCCTTTTCTTGATTCGCAATAATTGATTAACAAGCGAATGGAAGGAGGAAAATCGAGATTTAACCTAATAAACCCTCTACTTAGAATCTAACGGCGAGGAATAATTTATCCAATGCCACCGAGCTTTCGTGGATTATTAATCCACGAGGCCTGGCCACTATCTCTCTCTCGCTATCTCTTTCTCTCTCGTACTGGCGAATCGGCCGCGACGATGCCAATTTTACCGGAGGCGCGCGAACATCCTACTTGGCCGGGCATTCGGGAGCATTCGTCATCCATCGACATGTATCACGATGATTTATCGGAATACTGGACGACTACTGGGGACAGGGGTGGGGGGAATACAACTACTGTTTGCTCGTCATTACGTTAGGTGTACGACGAAACGATATAAACATTAGATTGATATATGTATATCGCGATGTAAAAGAAAGTAAATATCCTTCTTTCCTTTGTATTGTATATTTTTCCTCGCGAATGCAACAGATATTACTTTGGAACTTTAAACGAACCGTGTTTGGAAAGTTTCCAAAGATTCGAGTAACTCGGGAGGTAGAAAAGTTATCGAATATTAAAAAGCATTTTCAGTATTTACTTTTTTAAAGGAAAGAAAAGAAAAGAAAGAAAGAAAGAAAGAAAGGAAGAAAGGAAGGAAGGAAGGAAGGAAGGAAGGAAAGAATAAACATTGGAAATGTTCGTTCGCCATTGTTCCATTCTCAACGATGGCGCACCGTGCCAAGATAATGGAAGTACAAATGAGGTACTTAGGCCGGGGGGAGAGGAGAGCCGAGCAGGAAAGTTTTCACTCGGGACGATACATAGTAAGATGCTGAACGCAACCATGACCGCTTACTTAATCACCTTCTCGACAGTTTTATTCACGATACGACGAACAATTCACTCGATTCTTTTGCTCTTGCCTATCCAACGATATTTAATTTCAATCTTAAACGAGAAAACAATGATAATAAATCTTGCAATAAATCTTCTCCTATGGATCTATGGGAAGAGATTTCGAGATTAAAAAAAAAAAAAAATTTTCTTTAATCCCCTCGTAAGACGAGATACAACAACAACTTTAAACGACCATAATACACTTGTAATTTTTATTAAAAAAAAAAAAAAAGAAACGACGAATGCTCCTTGAACACGCAACCGGTATAACGGAGCACGCCATCTTGGATACGAACAAATATAATTTAAACGCGCGTGTTTCGAATATAATCAATTTCGCAGGACGAATCGATTGGAAAATTGATTAACGTTCGTAGGAAATTTTTCGTTTCTTCTTCTCGATATCGATTCGTTGAATCGTCGAGCGATTCGAAACACGTAGCGATTTTAATACACGCAATTTAGATTATGCAATCTAACCGCTCTTGGCGCAACTATGCCAAGAGAATCACGTTCATTCATCAAC
>NW_006263729.1:60010-62084 GCF_000469605.1 Apis dorsata | reverse complement strand
CTTTTTTTTTTTTTTTTTAAAAGGAACCCGTGTCTGAAATGTGCATGAAAAATGCAGCTTGACACGCGACCTATCTTAAAGCGCGATTAAGCAAGAAATTATATTTTTTCGTCACTTTTTAATCATATTAATACTACTTGAGATTATCTTTTGATTGGTCTATCATTCGAATTAAATTTTCGAATTAAATATTTTCTTTAAATCCCATCAAAAATGTAGAAAAATATTGTCACTTTTTAATCATATTAATGCTCCTTAATCGATGAGATTATCTTTTGATCGGTCTATCATTCGAATTAAATTCTTGAATTAAATATTTTCTTTAAATCCCATCAAAAATGTACGATGTAGAAAAATACATTATTAATTTTTTAGAATTATTCAAAATAGAAATTGAATACGAGCAGGAACACGAAGAAGCGCTTCACCTTTAAAATTCGTTCAAAGATGCATATTTATACATAATTATTTTTCAGGATCGAAAAAATTCTTTAAAATTCATTCAAAGATGCACAATTATTTATATAGAATTATTTTTCAAAATTAAACGAGGCATCTATCTTAGGAAGAATTCTAACGTCGTGGAACGTGGAATAGCCGGAATCCGGTTCGATTACATCAGCGGAAGTAACGAATTACAGCGCCAGATCAAAAGGCTATTATTTTAATTGCTTGCATCAAGTAGAACGAGACCACTCCGCGAACAGGCACGACATCTCGTACACCTGATCTCAACCTTTTCACTCTTTCGAGGCGAAATAACCGGTAAAAGATGCGTTGATTAATAAACCGTGTTTTTTCGTTCATAAATATTTAGTAATTTTAAGCATAATGTAATTTTCATAACGTTTAATCATTCATTTTCGTATAATTTTGTGATTGTAATTTTTTAATATTTACGAGTAGTTTGATATTTTTAGAAAGCGTTTATTCAATTCCTCCATTTTAACCAGGTTTAAATTTATGCAGGTTTGCCAGACAACACAGAGCCCCCGGTTTCCCACGAAATATTTTCTTAGGAACTAATCGCAAACTTTCCCGCGAAACATTGTCGAGGAAGAGAATCCTAACGAGCCGTATTTTAATGTTTGACACACTCGATTTGCATGAACCGCCGATAGAATTATTCATCGGTCACTTTGTCCTTGAACGATGAAAAATTCGAGAATAATTGCTACATTAATAACCCAATTAATTATACGCTCATATATCCTCTTATCTCGAACTTATTATCGAACGATAATAATCAACAATTGTTTCATTCGGTACGGAAATTACGCTTATTTATATCGTTTATCTCGTAACAAGATTTATCACGCAACAAAAAAAAAAAGCAAACAAATTCAATGCCTCGTTTCATAATAATTCTCCAGTAACGGCCACAATTACATCTGTGTACATTTTCTAGTGTTGTGTCGCGCCCTCTTTCCTGCAATTTCATGGGGAATCATCGCGACGAAAATCGACCTCCTTCCTTCTCGAATAGTCGAGACACGAACCGTTGATGCGCGCGCACACATAATTTAATTCTTTCTCTATATTTAACTCGCTAATCGCTTTCTACACGCACACGCATATCTACAATAACGCGTTCCAATTTTCAATATCTCGTTTCATAAATGAAATACCTCTGTGTATTGTTTATAGACAAACTATTATATTAATATTCCAATACATAAAACTCTAAATCTTCGATTTAAATACATCGTGTTATAAGAGGATTTCTATGAGCGAAAAGGTTAATAGAGAAAGTCAGAGATACACGACGAGAAAAGGTGGTAATGGATTTGCGTTCATTCAACGTTCAAGATGTTTTCTATTCTTTCATTGGTGTCTTTGAAAAGTTTATATTTCTACAAAAAAAAAAAAAAATGCGTTTTAATGAATTTTATAATTTGTATTCTTTTAGGTTATGAAATTCTCCATCATCGATTTTATTACTAGTAGTCCGATATTATATTATTTTAAAACTTTAAATCCTCGATTTAAGTACACTTTGTTATAAGACGATGAATTTCTGTGAGCGAAAAGGTTAATAGAGAAAGTTAAAGATACACGACATCATTTGGTAATG
>NW_006263729.1:50534-59712 GCF_000469605.1 Apis dorsata | reverse complement strand
AAAAAAAAAAAAAAAATATTCTAATGAATTTTAAATTTTACAATTCATATTCTTTCCTTTTTTTTTATTACTGCACAAAAACTTATAAAAACTTTTGAAGGTTATGAAATTCTCCTTCATAGATCAATTTTCAACAAACTTTAGAAATGCAATCTAAAAACATTTGCTCTATAAGAAAAAAATCAACACTCGAAAAGTCGAAAAAGATTTCATTGGAAAAGAGCGATGGATGCTACTTTTCATTAAAATAACGTAACAGCTTCCCAATATATACCATAAATAGATAGATAATAAATTTTCATAGATAACAAAAACATTTCCCGATACGAATTTCCGTTCCGAACTAGGAATCCAGGATCCAACTTCCATCCATCCGTTCCATCCCTTCCACCGATAATTGCGCAACATCGAGAACAACCTCGCGATAACTCCCGCCACCAGCGAGAATTCGGTGGTGATTCCATCGCGATTTCCAGTCGATGAATCGACTAACCGGTTGCCCATCATCGCGCGGCGTGTACCAATTACGGCCGAATTAAAGTCGCGATAAAGCGGCTATGTTTCGGCCGAGTTTCCATTTCGATCGCATTTGCATGACCGTTTCCCCTCGTTATCTCGAGCGAACCGATCACGCAAATGGCTCTTCCCCCGTCCTCAATCTCGGTTGGTCGGTTGAACGACCGGATGAAACGAGAGCTCGAAAGAAAACTGCTGGTTGATCCGCTTCCGCCAAATGGCCGCCAGGGATCTCGATTCGAGGAGAGAAACGAAACGAAATCTTGTGTCTTACGCCGCTTCTTCTAATCCGTCTCTTTGATTTAGTGTTACGGTTATTCCTTGGTTTTTGGAAACGAATTGCTGCCTCTTCTTTTTTTCTAGAAGTAACTGGTTATTACTACTGTCTTTGATCGTAATTATGAAGGGCTTCTTTGAGCTTTTATTTTGTAGTTTTCCTATTTTTCTATTCTTTCTTTTCGTTGCTTCGAAGACACGATTGGAAATTCTTGTTTATGTTATATATTATATCAATCTTTTGCACTCGAGACAATTGTTCCACACGTTTCGATAAATTTCTTACAGCTAACCTCAAAACGCATGTGCGTAAGTAACGTATCTTTATGTATAAAGAAAGAAAATTTGTCGAATATTAAATACTCTATATATATCGCGTAAACGATCAGTCAAAATGCATCCTTGACTTATTATTAATCTTATAATCCTTTTTAATGTCCACCGGATAATTATTCTTATTTTGATTTCTTATACAAAAAATCGAACTCGTCTTTGTTCGAAAAACAATTGAAAATAATATTCCTATCGTCTACACTTACCGTCAAACTCGGATCAATGGCGAAGATCCGATCCGCGATCCAATTTAAGATAAGAAAATTTACCTGTCGACATTATATTACTCTACGCTTCGTATGATTTTACGTAAAGAGCTTGGAAAAGCTATTCGAATCCAAGTGATGGCTGAGAAACACCATTCGTGTGAGTGCAAAGGATTAAACGATGAAACTGCATTAGTTCTGAGCAATAAGAAAAGAAAATGAATAAGAAAAGATAAGATACGATAAGAAAGAAATATTGTTATTATCACGTATCGTTATATTATTGAAAAGAAGTTTGTTTCCATTTCAAAATTTCGTTGCAAGCTTGACAGCTTGAGGAAACTTGAATTTTACGAATTCCATCTTTATCTTGTTTTCAGCAAACGTGCTATTATTTCTTTCTATTATTTCTTGCAATGAATTTACGTTTGAACGATATACAATCGCTTTCACTGTTTCCTCCGATGGATAAAAATCATTTCATACTTTTTATCGTACAACTTTTTTATATATTTTTCTTTTCTTATCTTCACTTTAGTGGAATATATTTGTTGCATTTTTGATCCTGAGATATTCTGTTGATAAAAGTTTGCGCAAAAGAACTATATGTATATTTATCATACATACGAATTTATTTTCGCTCGTATCTTCTCTTCGAAGGATTAAAAGAGGATAATATTATTAGATGAGAGAAATAATTTCTTTCCCCTTCTTTTTCCAAAAGAAAATTCAAGATTTTATTACTTAAATCAGGTACAAGATTACCCGATTGTTTCAGTCGGATAAATGAAACCGCTCGTCTCGTGACTTCCAATCTTTCTGCCAATTCTTCTCGTGAATCGGATTTTCGTCGAACAATTCTTCTAACTCACCGTCGTCGAACTTTCTCGGTGCACTTGAACGATCGTCGTTTTCCAAATTAAAATTTCCGATTTTAAATCTTTTGCATGTTCCGCGCACAAACCATTTCAATAGCTTCTAAAGCCGATTTCCTAAATTGATATGCAAAAAGTAAACAGTGACGCGAATGACGTTTCCCGGACGCCATATTGCTCGAAATTGTTGCATAGGACTGGAAACTCTTGAAGCGCTCGTCACGACTCTTCTTGAAAACAAAAGAACGCTCTTTCAGATGGCGCCACCAACAGGAAGTAATTCGACTGGATCAAATATTATATTACGATCGTAAAAAAAAAGAAGGAACTTATTAACTTAATAAAATAAATAACGATGGGAAGAAGAATATCCTGTGAAACGTTTAGCTGTTATATTACTCAATGTTATATTACTACGCTTCATAAGATTATCACGTAGTACGTTATATCATGAAACTTATGAAATTTACGAAATCAACCGCATTCAATTAAGCGAAATAAGTAAAAATCTGAAATGGAGCTTGAGGAGTGCCAACTGCGCAGATTTTCTTCTCTAACCTCACCGAGGGGAAGATTTTCCACGAAGAGCGATCTTCGCGAATTATTCTGGGCCCCCTTCGAGGATCAGAGGTGAAGTTCGGTCGTTATCTACGGCAGGCAATTATTGCCTATTGCACGGTGGCCGGCCAAAATAGAGGAAATAGGGGGTTGAATAATTCCCTCGTCATCTTGCCGAGAGTCCTTTGTACGGGGTCTCTTTAAACCCGTTAGGGGAGGGTTGGAAGGGATCATGGAACAGAGAGAGAAATTGAAACGGCAGGAAGCGGCGAGGATTGGTAAATTGTTTCGAGATAGATGGCGGGAGCGAGGATATAAAGATTTCAAGTTGAAACGAGTCGAAACAACGAATTCATCGCTTCATCTTTATGAGAAACTTGGTAACAACGAATATAAATTTGAAAATTGATTTCATGTACTTTGTGAATCCGATTTTTGAAAATAATGGAATTATTTTGTAATTGTGTATTTAGCAAGATTGATTTTCTATAATATTCTATCGATAAACGTATGCTTCCAAATATAACCTAACATATGTAAAGATTTCTGTACCTATTCTCGTACAAGGTAATAACACTTTGACTTTGAAATACACAAAACTTACTACGTTGATAACAAAATTTTCTATAATATTTCTACTAATAAATATATTATGATCAGCACAAAACTTTTTAAAATGTGTAACTGTGACTGTATCTACAATGGGTAACGAAAGTATTCGAACGTTTACATTTACAATTTTCAATGAACGAAATATATACGTTAAAGAAATTTTAAGATGAGGAAAATCTCAAGATTATAAATAAGAAAAATTTGAAAATGATTTACCAATAGTGCATTTATGCAACAAGATCTTCGCATAATTACACATTGACTTTGAAATACACAAGAATCACACAAAACTTTTTAAGATAAAAGACTTTGGAATACGATCGTACAGGAATTGCTGCGTTGGTAAGCAAAAATTCTTTTCTCTTCGATAAAAAATATCGTCAACCTTCTTGATTAAAATTTGTCGAACTATAATTGTTTTAAAAAACACGGATATTTTCGTAACTGAAACAACGCATTCTGATCGCATTTCGCAGTCGATCGCAGTTCGAAAGAATTATATATATATATATATATAATATAACCGCAAACTTCCTGAAGATGGAAGAATCAAGAGACGGAAGGGGAGGGAAAGTTATCATTGCTTTTGAGGATTTCGCAACTTTCGAAAACTTTCCCTTGGTTCCAAGTTTCGAAGTTAAATTACAGGAGAAGCTGAAAGTCTATATTTTTTTAACAATGTCTCGCGTAACGCCGTCGTTTCCCGTTGTTTCAACTTTCTCGCGCGTTCTCGACAGATTCCCCCCCTCCCTCCCGTCTTTTCTCCCCTTCCCTATTTTTCAAAACATCCTTCCTTCCTCTTCTCGTTTTTTTTAATCGTCAAACTCGAACATCCTCCCTTCATTTTTTTCACCTTGCAAAACTAGGCAAAACAACGAAACACAATTACATTACTAAAATATGGGTAGAAGGTACTGGAATACACTGGATACAGTGGCGCACCACGTGACTTGAAGGAGAATTTCGTTAGAAACACGCGTGGCAGTCAACGTGTTAAAAGGAATTGAATTATCGATATTTAATTCTCATCGTATCATGATCGATAACGAGGTAAATAAATATCGTGTTCCCTTCTCTCGAGAATGAAATTTATTCATTTGATCCGTCTCGATTCGTGTTTATATATGATTGATTACACTCACACACACACACATATATATATATTTTTATTTTTATTTTTATTTTTAACGGCTCCCGCCATGTTTCTTCTTCTTTAGAAACGTGGAGGATTACGCGAGAGAGCACGAGGAGGCGTCGAGAAACATTCAGCAGTACCTGTCCAATCCGATCAACGCTTATCTATTGGTGAAACGGCTGACCACGGATTGGAAACGGGTCGAGGAGCTGATCACCCAGGACGTGGGCAAGTCTTTCGTGGCGAATATAACCAGCTCTAGGAGCGACCTTAAATTCCCAACTGACGAGGATCTTAATGGGGCGGCCGTCGCTTTGATGAGGTTACAGGACACGTACAAACTCGAGACTGCACAGGTCGCCAGGGGCGTGTTGAACGGGGTCCAATACAGCACAGGATTAACCGGTTCGTACGTACACACAACCCTCTCCCCTCCTCTTTTCCTTCAGAATTTATTTATTTAACCTCCTCTTCCTTTCTCCATTCTTCCTCCATCCAGGAACGTCTCTCTCTCTCTCTCTCTCTCTCTCTCTCTCTCGCTCTCTCTCTCTCTCTCTCTCTCTCTCTCGCTCTCTCTCTCTCTCTCTCTCTCTCTCTCGCTCTCTCTCTCTCTCTCTCTCTCTCTCTCGCTCTCTCTCTCTCTCTCTCTCTCTCTCTCGCTCTCTCTCTCTCTCTCTCTCTCTCTCTCGCTCTCTCTCTCTCTCTCTCTCTCTCTCTCGCTCTCTCTCTCTCTCTCTCTCTCTCTCTCGCTCTCTCTCTCTCTCTCTCTCTCTCTCTCGCTCTCTCTCTCTCTCTCTCTCTCTCTCTCGCTCTCTCTCTCTCTCTCTCTCTCTCTCTCTCTCTCTCTCTCTCTCTCTCTCTCTCTCTCCTTTTGCTACAATTATTTTTATATCTCTAAGTCTTTATTATTATCTTCTTTTAATAAATTCATTTGATCGATCGTGATATCTCCTCCAATTTTTCATCGATCGATCGAGCATAGATGAATTTAAGAATAGAAATGCGATCCTCTAAATTCGAGGCAACGTGACTTTTAAAATGAGTAAATATTTTAAAATGAGTAATATAAATGAGTAAAGTTTCACCTCCCCTATTTTCTTTCTTTTTTTTTTTCTTCTCTGACGAATTTAGGATCCGCGCTTTTATTGCCTCGTCGAGGGAATTTCACGAATTTGCGAACGCACTCCTACCCTATCTAGGAGGGGAGAGGTTTGTTTCGAACCGAGCTCGTGAGCAACCGCCTTTTCTTTCTTTTTTTTTTTTTTTGTGTTTTCCATGCGATAAAAACTTCCGACCGAGCGAGAGAGAATCGAGAATTCGAGCCGAATCAAACCAGCCGTGAAGTTTCCTCCAGAAGCGCGGGGAGATCATTTCGAACAATAACGTAGGTTCTTGCGTCTACGATAAGAAATGGAGGAGAGTGTGAAGGTGAAAAGTTCTTTCAAACGTCTCGATAACGTCAAACTCTCGAGAGATGTGATTCTCCTCTTTCGAGAGAAAAAGAGGCTTCTCCTTTTTTTCTTCGAGATATCGATGAGAAAAGATTCTTGGTAAAAAGATTGTTCTAATAAAAAAATATTCCTACAATATCCATCAATTTTCCAAAGTGGAATTCGATCATCTTTCTTTTTTTTTTTTTTTAGAAGAAGAAATTTCCTTTGAACCGAAAAGGAAAAAAAAAAAAGAAAATAAAATCCTTCGAAAGGTTGAACGCGTTAGGAGGGTAAATGATTCATTTAGGAGCCATCCACGCCTCGTTATCGCATTAGCCCGAGCTGCTGCTTCCGGCGGACAAAAAAGGGGGATGGAGGGGAAAAAGAAGGAAACCGGGCTCCTTGTTCGCCGGTGAATTATTTATTCAGGGTGGGGAGGGGGGGACGGATAAAACGTTGCGAAACGAATCGAATCGAAAAGGAATATTGGCTACCGATGTTACCTGTACTTAACGAATAATGAATAATTAATAGACCAGTTTCTTTCATCATTTTCTTTCCACAATTGTCGCCACTATTTTTCCTCTCTTTCTTCCTTTTCTTCCCGCCTCGATTTTTTTCTTATTACGCGGTCGTTCGAGCTTTTTACCGCGACAAGAAAGTGATTTTTTCGCCGAAACGAGAATACGGGCCGTTTCCTTGCATCATTTATGCTCCCGCCACGGAGAGTTCGATGAATATTGAATGGGTAATGGAGAATGATCTACTCCTTCGCTAGATTCGGTATCCTTCCTTTAAACTCTCTCTCTCTCACTCTATCTCTAGAGAATAGCGGAGCAAAAGGATTTGTTCCGAAGGAAAAAGTGATTTAAATTCGTCGTTTCATCTTCTATTCGAAGGAAAAAAAAACTAATAAATAAAATTGCGACGAAGCGAGTGATTCAGAATCTTAAATGGCGGGAGAGTTACGTATCGTTGGTTAAGATTATTGAATTTGATCGAAAATCTAATCTCCATCGTCTTGGCGGTGAATTTAAATCTCCATTCAATTGGCCGTGGCAGCGTGGATTAGATTAAAATAAATTTAATTTCAGTTAATATCAGGCGTAAAGTGCGAAACAACGCGAAATTTCCAGTTGCTACGATCGGCCGTAACTGATTAAATTATAAACGAGTGATCCCCTTCCAACTTGCAAACGATTCTTGCAACAAGGAAACGTTGTTCCCTCTTTCTCTCCCGTCGCTTTTTTTTTTACGACTCGGAACTTTGTTAAAACCTGCGTAAAACTTTCCCGGCTATAAAGCGTATTTACACTCTGTTATATTTAGCGTATCGATAAATCAGTAAATTCGAGTAAAGTACAGGAGAGTGGAAAAATTATGCCTTTACCTAAATAATTTTATTCGGGAAGTAATTTCGTTTTTTCACACGAGTGTCGCTGTCGAACGTTTATCCAGCCAACTTCATTCTAAACCGTGTTATAATTATATTTTAAGAGTTGGCACTTCGTGGTTTCTTTGTAAGAAAAATTCGTTCGATTCTGTGCAGTTTGTGTTTTTCGTGCGTGATAACAAAGATGAAAGATCGAAAGAAACATTTTCGGCATATTTTATTTTTTTATTATCGAAAAGATAAGAATGCTGTTCAGGCAAGAAAAAAGTTATGCGAAGTCTGTGGAAAAAGTGTATTACGCTAGTGTTATAAACTGGTTTTCTAAATTTCCTTCCGACAATTTCGATATTAAAGAATGCGACATGTTCTGGAAGATCAGTTGAAATTGATGAAGACAAAATAAAGGCACCGATTGAAACAAACTAATGAAGATTGAATTTGTCGAATTCGACTGTTCGTGATCACGTGAGACGACTTGGTCATGAAAAAAAACGAAATTATTTTCCGAACAACCCAATATATTTGTTCGTGAAACAAAAGGTAGAAAGAAAGAAATTTTTATCCTCATAATTACATGTTTATTTTTCTACTTTTCTGAAATGTTTGTCTTTTTTTTTTAGCATTCCTTTAATAATTTCGAAAATCACTATTTCGATCGATATGATAGTCTGGAAATACAAATATTGAAATGTTTATCTTTTTATTTAATAATTTCTTTTAATAATTTTTAATTTCTTTTAATAATTTCGAAAATCACTATTTCAATCATTGATAGTCAAAATAGATGATTATGTGGAAATACAAATACTGAAATGTTTGTCTTTTTTTTAGCGTTCCTTTAACAATTTCGAAAATCATTATTTCAATCATTGATGGTCTAAATATATTGTAATAGATGATGATTGTGTGGAAATACAAATACTGAAATATTTGCCTTTTTTTCTAATTTCGAAAATTATTATTGCAATCATTGGAATAATCTGGATACGCTAAAATAGATGATTATATTAAACAGTAAGTATGCAACTTTAACAGTAAAAAAATAAAGACAAAAACAAAACTTTTCGATTCATATCTCTTATTATTTATTTAATAATACTTTTATTTATAATAATACTATTATTTATTACATACAAAAAATCTGACAAAATCTGATAAAAGGATGCTTAGGTAGGAAAATAAGGATATGCTTTTTTTCCATTCCTTTTTTTTCATTCCTCGACCCGATCATCTAACCTAACCTAAATCTTCTCCCTTATTTAGCTCGAACTTTCTCTCTTCCGGCGAACCGCGAAAAACTTCGCAATCTGGACCCGAAAGACCACCCCGGAAATTAATTAACGAAGCAAGTTTTTCCACGAGAAAGAAAATGGAAAGAAACGGTCGGAGAGACGGTAGGAAAGGTGAAGTTCTTCCATCGTTTGACAACGAGCGGAATACGTAAATGGCGGGGAGAGGAAGGAGGCAAAATGTTTGGAAGTTGAAGCGAAAGAAAGTTGAGGCCGGGATCGTTCGATTCGAAAAATACAGGAAAGGAAGGGAGACGTTCGTTTTTTCAGCTTTAACTTTCAGATTTCCTAATGGTTGTCCATCAACCGGTGTTATTACGAATCTAATTATGATAATAGAGTCATGAATTATACAGAGTCGGGCTCAGAGTCGTCGGGACAATCAGGAAGCGGGATGGCTACGGGTCTGGAGGAGAAATAAGCCGAAATCGCGGGAATAAATTTTCTTTTCCCGTTGCCAAAGTTTTGTTCCTTTTTTTCCTTTTTTCTTTGCGAATAATACCGGTTGGAAATTCTGACGAGCTCGTGAATCTATGTAGAATTAGCGAAGTT
>NW_006263729.1:48357-50247 GCF_000469605.1 Apis dorsata | reverse complement strand
AGAGAGAGAGAGAGAGAGAGAGAGAGAGAGAGAGAGAGAACAGAATATTCTTATTTAAATCGATTCGTTCGAATGTATATGTCGTGAATGTGTGTGCATGTCGTGAAACTTAAACTTTTTTTCTCTAAAGTTTTACGGAAGTAAGAAAAAATAAAGAATCAAAATTTAATTTAACCTCTATACTGATCTTGTTCCTTCTTGCAGCCAGCGATTGTTTCGAACTTGGAAGACAGTCTTATCATAATCGTGATTACTATCACACCGTCCTGTGGATGCAGGAAGCCATGGATCGTCTTCAAGAGGAACAAAACGCGACCACAACTTCGAAACCAGACATATTAGAGTATTTGGCATTCTCGACGTATATGCAAGGTATGATATATGTATATATATATATATGATACATTTACGAGAGAATACGTGTCCAATAATTCACGCGTTTCGATGAAGAAATTTATACAAAAGACAGTACTATAAATTTCCCAATTTTTTTCGATGATAATTTATTCGTGAATTGAATCGTGTCTAGGTAACGTGGCGCGAGCTTTAAGCATGACGAACGAGCTACTGGAGCTGGTGCCGACGCATGAACGTGCTCTGGGCAATAGAGCTTACTACCAAAAGGAGATTCAGAGCAAAGCGAGCCAATCGAAGAAAAAACGGGGAGAGGATGGTCAAGATGACACCGCTGTTCCTGCACAAGTAAGATAATGATTCTGATGCTATTTCATAATAAATTCTATCAAGACTTTTTTTTACTTATTTCATTTTTTGTGATGAACATTTTCTTACCAACGTTTCAGCATTTCACAGTTGCCGAGGAAAGAGTAAAAACTTTGGACGAAATGACGGAGAGGGAACGTTACGAGATGCTGTGTCGTGGCGAGGTAACGATCCCTCCAGAAGTGCAGAAGAATCTGAAGTGTCGTTACGTCGATCGTGGAATTCCCTTCCTGAAAATTGCTCCATTCAAAGAGGAGGAAGCTTATCTCGATCCGAGGATAGTCGTTTACCACAACGTGATATACGACGACGAAATCGAGACTATTAAAAGAATGGCGCAACCGAGGGTAATGTTGATAAAATAATAATGGAACGATACAAATTGTTTTCGAAAAGAAATAAAAAATGATTTTTCTTTACAAATATTGCAGTTCAAACGAGCTACTGTACAGAATTACAAAACTGGTGCCTTAGAGATAGCGAATTATAGGATTAGTAAGAGTGCTTGGCTTCAAGAGCACGAGCACAAACACGTGGCAGCTGTAAGCAGACGTGTGGAACATATGACGAGCATGACTGTCGATACGGCAGAAGAATTGCAAGTGGTTAATTATGGTATTGGTGGTCATTACGAGCCACATTTTGATTTTGCGAGGGTAAGTCAGAATTAAAGAAATTATATTAGCAAAACGATTAAATCGATTGATTGTTTTTATACATAGAAAGAGGAAACAAATGCATTCAAGAGTTTGGGAACTGGAAATCGTATTGCAACAGTTTTATATTATGTAAGTGATACCTAGAAAAGTACTTATTAAATATTTTATTAATCTCAAAATTTTATTATTGTTATTTAAATTTTAAACAAACGTATTATTAACTATTTCAGATGAGTGACGTAGAACAAGGTGGAGGTACTGTTTTCACAGCCATTAATATTGCTTTGTGGCCCAAGAAAGGTAGCGCCGCCTTCTGGTATAATCTCAAACCCAATGGAGAGGGAGATTTCAAAACTAGACACGCGGCATGTCCTGTTCTCACAGGTTCCAAATGGGGTATGTGAACTAACAAAATCTTGGAATTTCAAAATATTCATTTATCATTTAATATTATAACAATAATAATAAGAATTCTTATGGTAGATATAAAAACAAACTATAAGAATCT
>NW_006263729.1:46662-48037 GCF_000469605.1 Apis dorsata | reverse complement strand
TTTTTTTTTTTTTTTTTTAGTGGCAAACAAATGGCTTCACGAAAGAGGTCAAGAATTCCTGAGGCCGTGTACTCTCGAAAATCAAACGGCCGATGAAGCTGACGTCAGGCACTGAATCGTCATTCTGACCCCGGATCGTCATTAGTGAAAATGAACAGAAAAAGAGAATGTTGATAAATCTCTAATTTCCTTAATCGACTGCTGAAACGCGAGAAACTTAAAGTACGCCGTTGTAAACAGTGTGTTTAACGTTGAATGAGAATTATGAGAACATTAATTCGCGATGATTTTTTTATAAATCAAACAACTTTTCTCGATGGTAAAAAAGCATAATTTTAAACGATCGCAATCTTGATGAGAAAACTGCCAATGTTTAATTATGCATTTAAAATAATGAAAAAAAATATATATTTTTATTTTTTATCTTGTAAGAAATATTACAAAAATTGTACGGCAGTTTTCTTTTTATAAATTCATTCATTGTAATCTATGAGTAATATTATCCTTAGATCCTAGGATTTTTACAGAAGCACGTAGGCGGTAGCGTATGTTAGAATATCAAGCAATAACAAGTTGCACATTTGGGCCAGTTACTAGTTTTTTCCCTAAAAGAAAATCGAAATTCTTGTGATTGTGTACAGAAGAAAAATATCGTGCACAGAAATTATATATAACAATCCTGTGCAAAATCCTAAACATTTTCATCGCATTTATTAACGTAATTAACGTATAAGAATGTAAAATGTGGAATCTAGTATTCCTGTGTTCATCAAAATATTCTAATGAAATCTTTAATCACATCGTTCCTTCTCCTACGACATGTTTCACCCTCTTAATTGGGTCTTTTTTGTAAATAGTAGTAATATAATCGAGTAACGTCGACAATTTCTTAAATCCATTCGTCTTGTATACGAATCATTTGTAAAAATAAGAAAAAAATAAAATAAAAGAGGAAAGGAGAAATGACAAATGGAAAGAAATATAGAATCTATCGACGGAGAAACATGTCTGTTTTACACCGTGATATTGATCTTAGCATTTAAGATGTTATTTTGCGAGCTTCGATGTCCATCATCGTGGAACGAACAAAAATTTATCGAAATTATTAAAGTAGAAATCAAGTAATCGAAGAGTATCTTACCTTAGATACCATCATTGTTCTTTATTCCTTCTCCTATCATATACAATCGTGATCCTTGTATGTATGAAAAATTCAGAAAAAAAAGTCTCTTCAATCCTCAATTTTTAATTAAAATTGTTAAAAGTATATTACGTATAAAAATGTAAAAATAATGTTTTTATACAAACACGAGCTTGATAATTAATTTCACACATATTTTTTTTTTAAATTTTATATTTTTATTTAAAGCTATAT
>NW_006263729.1:43666-46137 GCF_000469605.1 Apis dorsata | reverse complement strand
AAATGAAAAAAAAAAAAAAAACTTGAAAATCGAAATCTTGACGCGCACCATCACCACATTATTTAATACTCATTATCGCAAAATTAAAAACTATTTAAATAAACGAATATTTAAATAGAAGAAACTTTGCATTTTTAAATATCTTAAATCATTAACTATATAAAAACTATATAACTATATAAAAAAATAACACTTATTAATATAAATTTTTTTTGATTTTCTTAATTTTCACAACACAAAAATTTGCACATAGCGCGGCGAACTTGGAACTAAGAATATTTCGTACCAAGATATACCACATAACATGGCGAACATAGATTGTACGCTGATTGGTTCGTTTATTACCAGCAATAGCTATGAACCAATCAAATTAATACATTTGTTGAAATTAACGTGTTATTGGTATAACATTTTATAACGTAATTCAGTGTTTAAAGTGACACCAAGTGATTCAAATTATTGTGTTTGTCAAAATTTGAATTTAATATTATACGTGATAATATTATAGCAATTTTTTTCATTAGTAGTGACTAATTTATTAAATGATGTTATATTATTGCACTATTGAACTATTTTTCGAGAAATTCGACGCATCCAAACAGGTAATAAAATTTATTAGAACAGACTTTATACAGAATTTCAACTGCACAAATTTATAATTGGTTAGATAGATTAGAAAGGATTTTGCTGCAAATTATAAATATATACAATTTTATGTAAATTTAAACATATGATAAGTTTGAACACATATAAATTGTTTCGATATCAGTATTCGAATTGAAATAATATTATCGATCTAGGTTTTGATCAAACAAAGTTGTTACGATTCATTGTTATCGTACTTAAGAGATATTGTTAGATCGAATGAACTCAAACAACTCACTTCACAACGGTTATATACGGTGCCACGGAATCGCTGTATTTCCTACGTAACGTATAGTTTGTAAGTTCATTTATAACGCTCGTTACTTTATTCAACTAATAAATCTTAAGATAACATGACATAATAAAAATTTATAAATCCTGCACTTATTATAATGAATAATTAATCTTAAACTTCCTAATTTTACGTTTTATTAATTCAATTCAGTAGTGATTTATATACATACGTGTATATCAAAATACATTATTATTTTATTTTATTAATTCTTTGCATAAAGGTAAGATTAAGATAAAATAATATATTTATTTACTTACTTTTGTTTATTTTCATTCATAATATATTTAGCTAATTTAGCTAATTAAATAAAGATTAAATTCTTAATTATTTATAACTTGAAATATAAGATTTTATAAAAGTTATTTTTTTCAATCACATAAAAAAAATTCATAGTATATTGTTATTTAATAAAAATTTAAATAGACCACAAATTTGATATCATAACCTATGCTAAATATATTTTTTCCAAAATTTTATTCCCTTACAAAAGAAACGAAACTTTGTTATTTCACCTAGTTACCCAACCTACATCCGTTATCAACTGAAAGTGCACATTTCTGACTCGATTATGACAATACTCTTTCCATTTTAAGCGTTTTGTATTTAGTAATCGACTAATTTACAATGATGAACTCTGACATTAATTATTCGATGGTACGATCACATCCGATTGTTCGCAAAATTGATGCCACTTTCTAAGGGAAATGACGAAATAAATGGCATTTCTAATTAGCAATCTCATTTACATCATTCCATTCGTTAGGTTCGCTAGGTCATCTCTTCTAGATAACTATAGTAATTCTAATTTCATAATATCCTATTTCCTATTGAAACCGTGTTACGTGGATCAGTATCTGCTCTCTTTCTTTCTTATTGGACTAAATTTGTCCATTGAAGAGAGACGAAACTCGACACCCACGGAATAGTCCTCCGAATCGATCCGGTACGTATGTCCTCCTTCCTCCAATTGATTCGAACTTTGTCATTCCCGAGCAATCTATATTTTCTTGCCATCCCTATCCTCCCTTTATCACTGTGCCGCTCCTCGTTTTATCAAGCCAGCTCTTTTCTAATACCTTTCTCGCTTTTTTTAGCTTTTTCTCCGTATCACATCTTATTCATCTTTTCAACTTCTGAAATGAACTTTCAAGCGAGTTTTTTTTTCTGGTGAATTTGCAAGGTAATGAAAAAAAAATTGTAGATTCAGAATAGAGGGATTAAAAGAAATCTTTATTAAAAAAATATTGTATTGACTTTTTTTTTTTTTTTATATTCCAGTATTAAGAAAATTAAATATAATACATAAGAAATCATTAGAAGATTATATATAAATCTTTAAGAATTATTATTCGGTTTAGAATTTTGATCTATATTCAATGTGATAATAAATGAATATATTAATAATGAATTAAAGCGAATTAAAAGAGAAATGTATTATTTTTTTCTTTCATTATCTTTTCATTTTGAATTCAAATTGACTTTCATTACTTTCAGCAATCCAATAAGTTATTATAATAAATAATTTATATGC
>NW_006263729.1:38929-43385 GCF_000469605.1 Apis dorsata | reverse complement strand
TCTCTCTCTCTCTCTCTCTCTCTCTCTGTCTGTCTGTCTGTCTGTCTCTCTCTCTCTCTCTGGCTCTATCCGACGAAGCAAAATTTTCTTGTAGCATGTGTCAAGTCAATTCGATCAGAACTTCGGATGCGGGAGTGAGTTTATTTTATGAAAATTTTATGCCACAAGTTTACGCCCGCCGTTATTACGTGAAAATAACGAGAAAAATTCGTGTAAAATACAAGAAAAGCGAGAAACGATGATCGAAGCTTTTATATTTCGATATTTAATTATTTTCATGGATGTATGAAGCGATGAGAATATGGAATATATGGAATATATTGTGTAATTCGTTACACAATCAATGTTACGAAACGTTGTCAGCTTATTCGATATCAAATATACGGCCTAATACTCGAAATAATTGTTCGATATGAGTGTAGATTACGATACGTTTCGGAACTAATTATTAATTCCATTATTACGTAATACAATATCCAGTTATTTTAAACATTTCCTTCACTTTCTTCCTTCGAATACGAATTCGTCTAATTAATTCTTTATCCTTTTAATTGTATTAATTATATCTCGTTACGAAAATTGAGTCTTGAACTTGCATGTTCAAAAAAAAAAAAAAAAAATGAAATGAAATGAAATTCATTCAACGTAAATTGAATTTGGAACAGCATCGTTTTATGGTGATTTCCATCCTGAGAAGATTTAAACGCTTTTTAGTTAGTTATCGATGCATAGAGTTCGTCAAAGTATAAATACTTTGGATGGGTAGGAAGATATATCAGGTACAACCTCGAGGTTCCTTATTAAATTTTTAAAACCGTTTGCGATTCTGACTTTCTTATATAATTGCAGAAAATTTCTTTGCAAAAAAAAAAAAAAAAAATAAAAAATAAAAATTGAAAGAAAAAAAAAAAAAAAATTAAAAATAAAAATTCAAAAAAAAAAAAAAAAAATAAAAAATAAAAATTGAAAGAAAAAAAAAAAAAAAAAAACAGTTGATCGTCCATTTCACTAATTGTAATCATTTTCTTTTTTTTTTTTTTTTTTACTTCGAATTTTAATTATTAATTATCGTATTATTCTCGTATATCTAATTACGTTACAAACATAATTTAATACGTCCTTTTTACTTACTTAAAAGCACAAACATCTAGTGACGTTCGTCCATGGTGACGTTAAACAAAATAAATACTGAAAATAGCTGAACTTTTATACCACGATATAATCGATAGTGTAAACAAAGTTCAAAAAATATTGGACCGATGTAATATTCTCTCATTATAATGTAAAATACGTATAGGGAGAGTGAATTTGAAAAAAAAAAAAAAATTCGTAGCCTTAACGATTCCAAATACTCGAAATCTCTTTAATCGCCTCCTCCGTAACCGATAAACCGAGCAACACGAGGCACAGCGGGACGATCGATCGACTAGGTCAAAGTTTAAAGCGATGCTCGAAAGGCTGGTGGGATCTCGCGTTATCTGGCAAACGCAGGCCAATGTTCGTATTAGGTCGAATCGAGGCGAGTGCATCCGCGATAATGGCCTCCACAAAGCCCTCACAACAATTGCGTCGTGGCACACCTGGGAAAATGGCGCACGATATTTCGATTCGAGGGAGAATAGATTCGTATCGATAAAGAAACGGATTGATTGTGGAAAATGTTATTTATATATAACGGGTGCCTTAACCTCGTGTCTAAAAAGAAAAGTTTTTACAAAGATGTTTTCGAGTAAATTGTACGATAGAAAAATTCTCGAAATCGAAAAGCTATTATATAAATGTGCGCGTTACACGATCGAATCGAGGCAAGTAGAGCGATAATGGCCATCTAAATGAGTCTCTTTAACAATTGCATCGGCACGCCTTCGAAAATGGATTATTTTTTCCTCCTTGATATTTCGATTTGATCAATGAATAGGAAAATAACCACGTGTACGTCGTCTAATGAGAAAGGTCTAATAAAAAAAAAATGAAATGTCAGGAAGTTTTATAAGGGTGTTCGAATAATTTAATTAACAAATTTGACTGCAAGTTGTTTGATTTACGTCCATATTATCCCCCATCGTCCATATTATCCAATGTTGAATCTATTTTATTCACATAACTCTGAAATTGGCCAATGTTGTACAGAAATACGATTGGACGTAATGTTTCGTAAGATAATAATAATATCATGGAGACTTTCCATGAAAGAAAATACAGTTCGATCTTTTCGAAAGAAAACAAAATTTGTCCAACAATTTGTTGCTAGAAAGAAGACCGAAGAAAGAATTTAATTAAGAAAAATATCCAATTGATTCTATGAATTAATTCATAAAGAAATTTATCTAAAAAAATCGGTCTAAATCTAAGATTTGTAAGAAATTAAATAAACAAGCTAAACGTATCTATAACTCGTTTTCCTTTCAACGGCGAAAAAAATTGCAAAACGATCAAGGAACAAAAGGATCGATCAAAGGGAGGGAGCTGTATGCCTAGCTTTGTTCAAAATAGCGAAAGTAACAAAGCATCGTATCGATCGAAAGAAGAAAAAAAAAAGCGGTCGAACGGACGGAAGGGAGAAAGAGATTCGACGAAACTTCGTTACTAATTGTTATTTTATCCCGTGGACCGTGTTCACGTCCGATTCGACACGTTCTATCTTCCGCAGAGGTTTACGACGGAGAATTTTGCTGTTCCCCCCTCCCCCTCTTCATAAAGAGAATGCTGTCCAACCGATGAATGATTGGGAACTGGAGCGAGGCATTCGTTTCGCGCTTCAAGGAATTCCCGACAATTTCGCTCGTTTATCTGATGAGCGCCACTGTTTGCGATTCTTTTGCTCGTCAAGATATTCCACGGGAACGATAGGATGTGCTGCACGTTCCATGTTCATTGTCCAAAAAGGATCGAAACATGGATTAATTAATAATTGGAATTTGAATGTCCTGAAACCAATAATCGTTCCTCTATTTACTGATTGGATAAATAGAATTAGAGAAAAAGATTGAGATCGAGAATTCTTACGTGGGAACAAGAGATGGATCGCAGAAAGCGTTGTTTTCACTGTTTGATCTTATTGGTTATAAAGTCTCGTTACAATTTGTTGTGTATGTTATACTTGAACTTGTGTAGTATGGGTGTTGCCATCTGGCGAGACCATATGGAGATGGCACTTGGTGATCATGCGCGTTAGATATTATCGCGTGCCACATGTTATTAAAATATAATGTTCCTTTTTGTATTATGAAATAAATGCTACACTTCCAAATCACAAATTTCATTCCATACATAACACAACTGTTCGTTCTTTTCTATATAAACGAAAAATTCTAAAAAGATTCTCGTCTTGTCTAAAATATTATATAAATATTATCGAGATTCGGAAATAATTCCATTGGAAAGTAACCACCCATTATTTTTCCATCATTTCCATCCTGGACCTCGCCGATTAAAATTGGAATTTTCCATTCGACGATAAAAGAGAAGTAATGATAATTGTCCACAAAGGTAGAGCCGTTTGGTCGTTTCCATTCCATCGAGAGTTCCATCGATGAATGAAAGGTGTGACGGATAAAACGGAATGAATGCCCGCTTCGACAAACAAACGACGTTTAAGTTTCGTGTTGACGCGTGAATTAGGCCACGGTTCCGCGTCGCGTTCTTCTTTGCATAAAGAAGTGTATATTCGCGTGTCGATCCACGTGGAAACGTGCTCCAACAGATAGGGAAAGTTTTCCATTGGTGACAAAGGATCGCGGCCGTCCATTGTTCCCCCCGTTATTACACTAGGTTATAATTCAATTCCACTTTTTTCCGCCCGGTTTCGATCCGCCAATGATTCTAATTCTTCTCCCTCTCTCCTGGAAAATTTAATCTTGGATTTCCGTGGATTTGTAGGGAAGAGGGAATTTCAGTGAGGTGTCTAATTTTCTGGATGATTGTTGTTCTTCTCTTGGAGGGAATAAAAAATTTTCGAGATATTTGTGATTTGTGAAGAATACTCTCGATGATTAATTTCTAATTTTCTAACGATCGTTCTTTCTTAGAGAGAATAAGAATTTAGAATTTCGAGAGGAAAGTGTTTTTTGTACATTCCAATTTTCTGGATAATTGTAAAGAATAAAGGATTTCCGAAATTTCGAAAAATTAAATATCTTGATGATTTTCACGTGATGTCATCGCTTTTAAAAATGGTTGTTATTATTAACAAGGTTATATAATGACTGTTCGGATCAAACTGTTTTTAATTAAACACATTTATTGAACCTTTAATCGCATAGATACATCTCGTCGCGTCGTCCAGCGCGTGACGATTATAATATAATATATATTTATATTTATATTTATATATATATATATTTATCTTATTCGTTACATATGCATGTGTATGTATATATACTTTATACTTATACGTAACAGAGATTCACGCGTTTACGAGGGAAAAGGAAACTGTCGTTGCCCGACATTTTAAAAA
>NW_006263729.1:38013-38610 GCF_000469605.1 Apis dorsata | reverse complement strand
TCTCTCTCTCTCTCTCTCTCTCTCTCTCTTTTTTCTTCAAATATGCATACGGTAATTTGTATATATAAAATCCTTCCTTATTAAAAAAAAAATTCGATGAATAAAATGAATAACTATCGAGAAGAAATATAGCGAAAAAAAATATTTCACTTTTTTTTTTTCATTTAAAATCATCGCCTCAATTAAAAAAGGGAAAAGGAATTTCGTTTTTTTCATTCGAAAAAAAAAAAAAAAAAAGAAGTGTAGCGCGTGAAATGTCCCGCGTCACAATCGTTCACAGTGTCTTTTTTATCCCTTTTCATCGAACGACAGATTCCTCCTCGGCCCCGACCGGATGCACGATATCATCGATAGGTCGATCGCGCGGAAATAATAAATAGATAGAAGGTACAGTGTTCCACAAGGTGGAGACGCGTCTAGAAAAATATAGATGTGGGAACAACACACGTACAGGATGTCTCGAAAGTTGCGTCTTCGTTCCATTTTTTTTTTCTTTCTTTCTCTCTTTTTCCTTTATATATCTATTTATTTATTCTTTTTTTTCTTATTTTTCGCTGAAGAAGACAGATGCACGGGTAGTGTGATGAGATCTACGTA
>NW_006263729.1:36495-37926 GCF_000469605.1 Apis dorsata | reverse complement strand
TCTCTCTCTCTCTCTCTCTCTCTCTCTCTCTCTCTCTCTCTCTCTCTCTCTCTCTCTCATATCGCTTCTTCGATTCTTTTTTCTTCTTCTTCTACGTAAGAAACTCGAGAACGAAACACGATTTCTTGATCCTTTAAGAGTTTCAACGCGTGCACACGCATTATCGATTCTTGTTTTATAAAATAGATCGATCGTTTTATAAAATAGATATATATGCATATATATATATATATATATATACATATATATTTTTCGATCGTTTTCAACCACATTATTCTTTCAAAAATGATTCTGTTGATCGACAGCGCGTGTGTACTTCGATTCGAGTGTACACTCTCGGCAACGGTATATCGGCTATACTTCCGGTTCTTCGTCGTCGTTGCCATCGATACGCATCGATGTCCCGTCGTATATCCCTATACAATAAATTTTGGTTATCCTTTCCTCGCTCCTCGTTTTATATATATATGTATACGTGTATATATATATATGTATACACGTCTCTACGAATCGTCCGATTCGAGTATTCAGAAATATTTCGCGGGGACGAATTTCGATCCGAAATTTTTCTGATTCAATGGCGTCTCTCCGATTCGGGGGAAAATGAAAATAAATTCGAGGGGGCAGGATCGTTTTTTAAGGCCTTTACCTCGAAGCCTTACTTAACATTATTTAATATATATCGAAAGGTCACATCGACATACATACATACATACATACGAGTCTGTACTGTGCTTCTATTTTCGGCCACCGATCATTAGCTGCTAAACGGCTACGTGCCTTAATTACGCGAACGTGGCGACGCTCGGTGCATTAGAAAATTTTCTTCGCCGTGGCTAGCTCTATCGGTATCGGTATATTAGGTGGGTGCAAAAGTTTCTTTTTTTTTTTTCTTTTTTTTTTTATCTCGCTTCTTACGTTTTCTACTCTCTTCGTCAATTGTAATCGAGCTTATTATGTATTATAATTAACGCTACGTGGTGACGATGAGTGCATATCCATTGTTCTCCCAAGTTTTATCTTTTTCTCTCTCTCTCTCTCTCTTAATGATCAAAGAAAAGAAACACCAAAAACAATACCTCGATTTTAAAATATCTTTAAAATCAAGCGAATTAGAAGGAAAATTATTAGATATAATAACGACGCAACTTTTTCAACCACCTAATACACGTATTGTTATATTATACGGATAATATAAATAAAGTAACGAAAACTGATCGGTTATCGAGGAAGAAGAAAAAAAAAAAGAAAAAAAAAAAGAAAAGAAAATAAAAGAAGATACGAAGGAAATATATAAATACGTAACTCGCTGTCGTGACACGAAATTCTATTTAACCATGAACGAGAGTGAAAATTAATCAAGGAATATCGTTCAATCCTTTCGCTCGTATGCGTAATCGTATCAATCAAACCTTTCGGAGAGAAAATTCG
>NW_006263729.1:34176-36290 GCF_000469605.1 Apis dorsata | reverse complement strand
TTTTTTTTTTTTTTTTTTTTTTTGGATTGTTCGTCGCAAAATTGATCCACCGTTTCTTTATTATGTTATTGTTCCCCTTTTTTTTCAGTCTACGTCTGATGATGATGTCATAAACGTTTCGTCCGATCGATTTTTTTTCTTTTTTCTTTTTTTTTTCCTCGTGAAATTTTTATTCGGAATAAAAGCGAAAGGATTGATCGAAATACGGAAGGGATACAACACTACCAAGGAATAATAACGCGAGAACTATCATTATATTATTACCGGTTACGATTTCGTTTTGAACAATCACAAGTGTGGTCGAGAGAAAAACGATATATATTTATATTTTGCGTTTGACACAGGTACAAGTGCGCCGATCATCGATTTGCTCGACAGTCGAATAATCATACTCGAACAATTTATCCAAGCCTCGAACGCTCGAGCCATCGTTCGAAAATATACTTCGATATACTTCGTGCTCTCCTCCTCCTCCTCCTCTCCTTTCTCCTCACTTTTTTTCTCTTCGATTCACACTGTGATTAAACTGTTCGAGTATTTTTTGACACTGACGAATATACTCGTGGTACTCGATATACAGTAGAAACAACGAGTTACTGTTTTTTTTTTTTTTTATTTATTTATTTATTTATTTTTCTTTCTTTCTTTCTTTCTTTCCTCTAGCTACTCGACGATACAAGAAGTTACCCAAGTTAATCGGTCGGTTTTCCAGTTTTGATTTTAATCGAAAATTGATAATGTGACAAATACGAAAACTGGACCACTTAAGTGAATTCTTCACTTGGCGAGCAACGTTACGTTAGTAGAAACAACTATTTAATTTAATTCCTCTCTTGAAGGATTCCCTTCTTGAAAGGAATCGCGAGAAAGAAAAGAAAAGGAAAAAAAACCAATACATCATCTTTTCCCTTCTTTCAGACGATCTCTCTCTTGTTCTCTCATTTATTCGATTGATATTTGATCTTTCACTCTCTCATCAACCGTTCCCCGCTTATTCACACAATTTTCACACAACAATTTCCCTGGAAACAAGCTTACATATTTACCTTACCTCTTTCAAAAAAAAAAAAAGAAAAAAAAAATTCTCGATTATGGAACAAAAGGAAGCCAACCGGATAAACCGAATTTAATAACTCGGAATTTAATTTAATCGGCCGATCACAAATCCCACGAGAGGCGATGATGGCGGGTGATGTCAACGATTTCATCTTCTTCGTCCCACGGTTTTTGAGGTTGGACACACGCGCACAAGAGACCCCCCTCCCTCTTAACGGGGACATAGGAGGGGAGAAATCGCCACCTCGACTCGACTTTTAGATCTCGTAGTTGCGAAACTTGTTCACCACCTCGCTCGGCGCCTCCGAGTCCCAGCCAAGATCGCGGCGGGCCCCGTAGTAGATGTTCGCCCCTCCCTCCGATGCTCTTCTGTGGGCGTTCGTCGACTGACCCCTGCCCGCGTGGCCCGGTGAACCGGCCCCCTCCTCCGAACCGTCCTGCAGCATGCGATCCTTCGTCTTCGGTGTGCTCCAGTGCATCGACTGTATACATAAGTCAATATTTCTTCCTTTCTCTCGAAAGAGAGATATTATTGGGTCACATCGTTTTTCGGTTTTCCCTTTCGTTACCGCAACAACAAAAATGTGCACAGTGCTCGAGAAAGATCTCGAAGGTCAGGCGTGTTTACTGTAACCCGAGTAGTTTCACGGTTCGTTGAACACATTCGCGTTTAATACGTTGACTGCCACGCGCGTTTCTAACGAAATTCTCCTTCAGGCCACGTGGTGCGCCACTGTATCAAGTGTGTTCCAGTACCTTCTACCGATATTTTAGTAATGTCGCGTCATTTGTTTCCATTATTACTATATTCGCGTCCGCGATAGAAGTATTGACAATAGTAATTGTATTGACAATAGTATTGAATAGTAATATTGATTTATATAGTGTATTTTGGATATTTTAATTTGGATAATTTGGATTACAATTTGGATAATATGTCGAATGCTCTTCGATTACAAATATTTATATATATATATATATATATATTCGTAACAAATATACTTCTTAGTTGTGAATTGTATATAAATTATTCGTGTGGCTTGTCTATTAAAGACAAT
>NW_006263729.1:29883-33975 GCF_000469605.1 Apis dorsata | reverse complement strand
ATTGTCGTATCACCATGAGACTCGTGATACCTCAAAATTAGAAGATTTAGAGAATTATTAGCTACAAAATTGTTAGGATTATCCGAAAATACAATAAAACCTTATCAAAATTTTCAACGGAGTCAACGTAATATCGCCGTTCGGAAAAATAATTCTGATATAAGTATTAGACTATATGCAAATTATGTTATTCAGATAAAAGACAAACTGACCGATCAAACGCACGAAGGAATTTAAAAAAGACTAAACAACTTTTTATCCAAATTGTCCAGAACTCAACTTTGTACAGAATATTTTAAAATTTTACATTCAAAATTATTTTTTTATTATTTTTATTACAATTTAATAGTTTTATTACACTCTGCAGAATATCTTTTCAAATGCTTACGAAGATCGTTCATAAGCAGTCAAATAAGGATCATATAGATGACGCGGCAGTCAACGTGTTAATCGCACTTTCGAATCGAATAACATTACAGGATATAATAATTATGTGATAATAATAATATCGCGTGAGAAAAACGAAATATAGATGCTACGTTTTCAGAGAAAGATACTCAATGTACGATAATTCGATTCACTCGTACAATACACGGCGCAGAGCGACTGTAATATATCAGTGACATTTTACGTAGAGCGAGTCTTTAATCGGCCGTAGTAACGAAAGGGTTAATTTCGATGAATTTATTTCTCGTGAGCGGATATTTTCGATTGATAAGTGACCCAATGGTTGAATTCGAGTTGGTCGAAGGATGATACAGATATTCGTACATTTTGTAAAAAAGGGAGGATGAGGATGGATGAAAGCAATTGTGAGAGGATTTACGAAAAGTTAACCCTTTGCACTCAACCCTTTCACGCGATTTTTCTCCCTTCTTCCGTTCGTTTCGAATTTCTTAGCTAATTTAAAATGATTTCAAGCGCGAATCAACGTGTAAAATTTTTGTATTTTAATATTTTGTGTTGAATGAAAAAAAATTTGTTGTCACCTTCTTATACTATCGCTATTTTCTCTCCATCGTCAATTTCTTGTAATAAGGAATTATAATATTTTTAATATAATTTTAATATAATAATTTGTTAATATATATTATATTTTATAATAATTTGGTTATTTAATAACGAAAAAACTCATCTTCGAATTAATTTCATTACCGTATTCAATGCTTCCAAAATTCAAAAAAATTTTGAAAAAATAATATTTCTATTGGCACTGACCGTCAAATATTTCGGACTAATGTCGAAAATGTGGATAGTATATTATTCTACGCTTCACAAGATCATATGTAGAGAGCTTAGGAATCTATTCTACATGAAGCGATATCGCATGATAGCTGAGAGTCAGCACTGGGGTGCAAAGGGTTAATAAATCGATGAAATGAAACCTGGAAACTTTGAAAACTCGACTTTTCTTGCGCCATTTTTCCACACTGTTCCACTGCTAGGATAAAAACGTTTTCAAAGTATTATCATACCCTCCCCCCTTCTCACCTGGTGCACGCTGTCCTTCAAACCGAGCCACTGCTTGTAGCTGATGGCGATCCCGCTATGCCTCCATTTGTCGTATTTGCTCCTCTGCTCGGGGTCACAGAGAACCTCCTTCGCATGCTATTGCAAAAAAAAAAAAAAAAGAAATCGTATTAACGTTCTCATCGATCAAACTCTTTCAATTTAAAATCCAATCGATAAATTGACAATATTCGTATATAAAGATTTTCGAAATTTTCGATTTCAGATTTCGAAGTGATAAAGAGAAGGGAGAAACGAACCTTCAATTGTTGGAATTTTCGTTCAGCCTCCTTGTCCCCTTCGTTCTTGTCGGGATGATATTGGAGAGCCAGCAGCTTGTACTCCGCCGTGATCTGTTCCACCTGGTGGACAAATTTTTTAACACCGTTTATCGAGAAGAAAAAGAATCGCAGAGAAATTTAATTCCATCCGATTCGCTGTATCTCTTAAACGAGACAATAAAACTCTTAATAATTCTGAATTAAGATTTGTTTATTTATTTATTTATTTTTATTCATTTGTACTGTGAGGATGCGGTGATCGATTGTCCGTGAAACATTTTTAAGCAGGGAGGTGAGAAAAAGGTTGGGAAACACTGGCACAAAGAAGACCTAACAAAGCTTAGAAAATTGGATGTTGCTTTAGATCCTGTTTAATGATCGAACGAATGAGGAGGGACTGTTCACCGTTCGATTTTCTGGAGACGACTGGACGGATATTTGCCGGCCAATTTAACGAAATTTGCCTAATGGGGGTTAGAGTTAATGAGATCATCGTCGCTCCGTCGGTAAACAGGCCAACGCTCGTTAACCGTTGGGTTTTATTTTAAACCGGCGCCGTTTATTTTTAGTGAGAAAGCATCGTTGAACGTTGATATAATTCCTTGGCGAGTCAACCGTCACTTTTACTCATAGGCAAGAGAATAGATTCTTTACTCGTATAAATACTCCGTCCGCGATACGCAAAATTGCTGATTAATTTAAATAGATTTTATGGAAGACTATTTCGATTAGATGATTTCATTCTCATTTCCACGGAGTATGAACGTGTATGTATGAAACATAGTCGTATTGTCGATGAAAATCGACGTATTTTTTATTTTTATTTTTTTTTTTTTTTTTTTTGTTAAACGAATTGGCAATCCCAATGGTCGAGAATTAATCGAGAAGTTGGAGACCAAAGCGCTAATTGAACTTGTGCTCAACGGTGATGCAATTATTCTCCGTTGACGCGTCCCTCCCGACAGCGAACCTAATTAACTCGGCATAACTTTCGAAAGTATATTAAACGCATAAGTAATATCTCGTTAAACACTATGGGATCCTATCAACTTTAAACCTCGACCGATATTAAAAATAATTTCACGTGTAGAGTCAAAATTAGTGAAATTCGATTGTTAGTTTTCTAAAATTTTTCTTTTTTTTTTTTTTTTTTTTTTTTTGATTTTGAAAATCGTAAGGGTAGGATTCAACGTTCAGGTTGGAAAAAACAAACGGAAATTTCGGCTTGGGATAGGCTTCGTGGAAAGTTTCAAGGACGGGGAATTGGAAAATTGTTTGGGAAAAATTTTCTCGAGCGAAAAATTTAAAAACAACCAACGTTGCCAACGCGAGAATACGTTGAGTGTGAATAATTTAAGAAATCAAAAATATTTAATCGAACGGAAAGTTAACGTTAAACGAACTATTGCATCACACCATATTCTAAAATTGGAAGGTAAATAAATAAAGCGAGATTCTATTTGTAATCGATGACATACGATCATTCACGGGTCAATATTTTAACTTCTCACAAAAGTTTCCATCCCATCGTTGGAATGCAATATCAAAAAGAACTTGCATCATCCAGAGCTAACATCTGACAAGGAAAGAAAGAAAAAAAATCCAAACATCTAAAAAAACTTAAACAAAATTGCATAATAATAACGTGAACATAGAAAAAAAAAAAAAGAAAAAAACGAATCAAGAATTCCTCGAAGAAAAATAATTGATTTTAAAGTTTCAAATAAAATTATTTTAACTTAGAAATATCTTATCCTATTATACTTAAAAATAATCAAAGAATAATACTATTCTTGAATCGACTATTCGAATTTATTCAAAGACCAGCCAACCGTATATAAGCGCGAAAAAAAAGTTACATTCGATGCAATTAACCGACTTTACTGGGAAACTTACCGTCGAGGACTCGTCGCACGACAGCAGAGCATAGTAATCCTCTTCCTCGCTAGGCTTATAGTTGATGGCGTCCTCGACGCTCATTTTCTCTCGCTGAATCCTTCCGTTTCTTTTTTCTCTCTCTTTTTTCTCTTTCTCTCTCTCTCTCTTTCTCTTCCTTTCCTCGATTCCTCTCCAACCGAAACCGAAGATATCGGGACGATGAAAAAAGTCGAAGCGAACGAAAAATCGAGACAAACTCTTCGTTCACTCGATGATCGATTCGAGCACAACGTGGATCGTGACACACGTTTGTGATTACAGAGACAGTGATATTTTACGATGATTTCGAAGGATCGCTCGACCCGTCACCTGTTGCCGTGTCGCGCGTCGGACACTCGAGTGAGCCGAACGAGGAAGAACAGTG
>NW_006263729.1:27999-29524 GCF_000469605.1 Apis dorsata | reverse complement strand
TCGATCGTGGCTTTCCCCTTCTCTTGGCTCACCGTTCCTGCGCACTTGGACCACAGGTCCTCCCTGTTCAAAGGATGATCTCTTGATTTCTCGCTTACCGGCTGAGCTTTGTCTTGAAATTTTTCGGATAAAGAAATTGCCAGTTTTCAAATGGATTTCTTTTTTTTTTTAATGTCAATAGTGTAATTTATAAGAATTAAAGATTTATTTAATTATAAAATAAATGAAAGTTTATTTGATAAGTTGATTTTATTTTTTCGTTATTCCTCTCTAATTCGATTCGATTTATCGATGAATAAATAGATTTTAAAAGTATTTCGAGGATATACAAAATATTTTCTTTCCGTTTTCGAGCGCGCTATCGTTCGATGGAAATAAACTTCTCGAAAGAAGAGTGGAAAATCATCGTCTGCGTTTCTCAACCAACTATCCGTCATTGAAGTTGATTAATTAACGCATAACGCAAGACGGATCGTTCCCCTTTGAACAACACGCACGATATCGCGTTTAATTAATATTTCAAGAGTGAAATTCGATAATCCGCATCGCATTTATATCCTCGTTACGTTGTACGAAAATCGAGAATCGCACGAATATCGACGAACCTCACCAAAATTATTCACAAATGATTAATTACACAAGTTTCGATTCTTCGTTGATTTTTTTCCATCAAATGTTACACACTGTTCTATTCCGTTATTTTATTTTATAAATGGTTATATTAATCTTTTTCAATGGATGAAAGTATTATACTCGGTATTTTATATTTTGTTATATCAAATTGTATTACGAATTCTTGGAACGATTTCTTTATCACGTGAAACATTAACAACTGGAATCGACGCAGGCGTATACTGCGCTTTGATTACATGACATTCCAGAAACTTGTGGCTTTCACTTGCGGCTACGTGACCTCGAACCTCTTACCGATGTTACCGACCGAGTGATCCATATCTCGATCACAGACACTTCACAGAACAGATCTAACTAACGTTCCATGCATTTTCATTTTCGCTGTCATTCTCGACCTTATCGATTCAGCACAAGTAAATTCGGCATTTCGAATAATTTAATATATAATTACGAAACGAATATTAATAAAAGTACAAAAATATAATTTCAATTTTCCGCGTTCGACATTTTCGACGGCGAAGAATTTGAATTTCCAATTCGCAATGGAAATAACGAACGATAAAAATATGAAAAATCGAATCCGGTTCGATAAATTTGAATTTTGTTTAGATTTTAAAATAGAACGCTCGAGGAGAACGAACGCTCTTTCTTCCTTCCTCTTTTCAACGAAATAAATATCTCTCTCTCTCTCTCTCTTTCTCTTTCTCTTTCCGAAGGAAAAAAATATTCTCGTGAAACGGAAATCTCCTCTTGCAACTTTTCCTAATTTATTTCTTCTTCGAGAAATATAAATAGAGATATAAATAGAAACAAGAATTCGAGATAGTGGAAATTTTTACGATTGAAACGATCTTCGTTTATTTATCTTCAAACGTAACTCGATTTTCTAATT
>NW_006263729.1:23816-27827 GCF_000469605.1 Apis dorsata | reverse complement strand
CTCTCTCTCTCTCTCTCTCTCTCTCTCTCTCTCTCTCTCTCTCTCTCTCTCTCTCTCATTTTTACAAGAATTGCGGAGCGTTCTATTCAACTTTCGAGCGAGGACGTAATTAGAAAAAAAGCCGAGAGGCTTATTGCCACTGGAACATGATGGCACAGTTTCGTGTATACATACGTTTCGCTCGATTCAACGTTTCCAACTCCCATGAACTTGTGCTACGGTATATTCACTCATCTTTCCACGACCGAGCTCGCGCTTTTACCCTCGATTATAACAGCTCGAAAATTAATTTTGCGCCACTTGTGCTACTATTGGTGGTCTGCTGAGAAAGAAAGGATCGACCCTTTTGTCTCGTTCCCACTTCGTTGCCCTCTCCCGTTTTAACTGCGTTTCGATGTTTCAAAAGGTTTACGAGGCGCTCGCGCGACCTGTATTACACGGTCCATTTACTTGCTACAACACCCTTGTAGCATTTTGTTCCGATACAATCCGATATCCCGTAATATCGGACGGGTGGTGAGTATATACGTTTTATTAAATACATCGTACTTAAATATCGATCAAATATTTAATTTGCATGATACGTCGAGGTTTGAAAATTCATTTTCATTTTATTTTCGGGAAGAAAAGTATATCGATCAAATATTTAATTTGTATGATACGTCGAGGTTTGAAAATTCATTTTCATTTTTTTTTCGGGAAGAAAAGTGTTGGGCGAGACGAGAGAGAGAGAGAGAGAGAGATTCGATCGGAGAATCGAATATACTCGTTGAAAGGCAACGAGTTTGCCTTTATCCAGTTTAATTCGAACGGAAGATGGACGGAGAGAAGGCGAGACGTGTTTTGTTCGCGGATAATCCTCTCCCAACCTCGTGCGTCATTAGAAATTCAAATTTCTCCCTTTGGTTGGATGATGAGGCGCGGGAGTGGAAGAAGAGGAGGAGAAGGAGGAGGGCACGAAAACGTGAGTGAATGCGTGAAGCTCATTATGCATTCGTCTTGCTTCCGCCGAAGACGCCGCTGATTATCGGTACCTTCTGCTTACAGCTGTTAAGGCCATTGTCTTGGAAACCTGGCTTTCGACGAAGGAAGCTCTGGAGAGCTTCCTTCGGCCTTCCTGCGACCTCATGGAACCCTTTGTTTTCTCGCTGAAATTTCTCTTCCTCCCTGTATCGATGTATCTTTTTTATTTTATTCGATTCGAAGAAAAAATTCAAAACGAAAGAGAAATTTCGAAGAAATTCGAAACGCTTGTTGCGATAGAAAAATTATTTATTTATTAGGGAGATAAAAAATTTCGATAGAAAATTATTCGTGATAGAGAAAAATCAAAAAGAATTATAAATAGCTTGCTCTAATCTAGAAAATTATTTTTAAGTTATTAGGACAAAGGAAAATCAAAATCACTCTGCTAGAAAATTATTCGCGAGTTGTTGGAACAAAGGAAAATCAAGAATTTCGAATCTTTGAAAAATTCATTCGTTTCGATAGAAGATTTCGAATTACAAATGCTCTGATAAAAAAAATTAAAATTATTCGCGAATTATTAGGAAGGAAAAATCAAGAATTTCGAACGTGTGTGAATTGTAAAAGTAAAATTATTCATGATATATGGATAATGGAGGAAGAAGAAAAATCAAGAATTCTGAATCGTTGGAAATATGTTCACTTTAATAGTAAAATTATTCATGATTTATTGAGACGAAGAAGAATTCTGAATCACTAGAAATTGGCTCATTTTAATAATAAAATTATCCATAAGTTTAACGAAAATATGCAATTTTCGTTAGCAGTTTTTCATCGGGACAAAGCACGCAAATGACGAAACAACGTCTCGTTCCTTCTAAATTCGAGGAAGACTGGCTCGCTCCCGTGGCTCGTGCTGTCACGTGCCATACGTTCGAACGTTGAAAGATGCGGCCGCTTTTCGTTTCGTTCGTTGATTTGTTTCAGAACAGAAAAAAAAAGAAGAAGAAAAGGAGGAAAGGTTGACATTTGGCCGGCACGTGTTACGCACATTCGTCTCCGCTTCTCGCCTCCTCTCACTTCCCGTCCCCTTGCTCGAAACCTTTCCTGCATCCTATTCTATTGTACCATTTCAAAACTTATTTATCACCCTTTAAATAAACCCATTCTATTTTATAGTCATGAGTTTCCAAGCGACAATTTCGTCCATAACTCGACATCCCCCCTCAGTCGACTCTACAAATAATTCAATGAACAATTATCAACACCAAACAATTCAATTTCCTTTTCTCTCTTTCCTCAGTTCTCTTCAATTTCACTTTTCAATTTTTCAATATCAACATCTATTATGTGAACACTAGAAATCACAAAATTCATTTTTCCATTAGACATCATCCTTGCTTCTTCTTTGCACAAATACAATTTCTCACGGTGTTACACTAAAACATTACTTATACCCGGCAACGAAACGATCATCAACCACGATAAACGATTATTCGTCCGTATAATACGTAAGTTTGTTGCGTTATTGAAGATCCGGATTATTCGGATGGATTGACTACATGTGTAACCGATTTACATCAGTGATGGGAAAAATTTAATAGTTTTTGGATCATCTTATTCCAGAAATCTCGAAACGAATGCAAAATATCCATTTTCCATCTCATCCAATCACAACTTGATAAATAAATATCCCCAATTAATGGGGAATATTTAATAGTCGAAATTACGAATAAAGTTACTTTGATAATTTATCGTTCAAAACATAATAATAATCGCAAATAATGCCAAGTGGTTATACGAAAAGCGAATAAATATTATTCGAGCATTTTAATAAGTAATTACTCAAAGTAAGTTTATTCGAAATTTTAACTTTCTCTGAGTTACTTTTTCAATGCTTTATACGTGCAATAGCACATTTATATTGTTCGGAAAGTAATTTCGTTTTTTCACACGAGTGTCGCTAGTCGAACGTTTATCCAGCCAACTTCATTCTAAACCGTGTTGTTATTATATGTTTTGAGAGTTCATGGTTTTATTTATAAGAAAAATTTTGTTTGATTCTGTGCGGTTATGTTTTTCTTGCGTGATAACAAAATCAAAAGAATTCATTTTCGACATATTTTACTTTATTATCGAAAAGACCTCACATTTAGTTAAAGCTGATGAAAACAAAATAAAGGCACCGACGAATAACAACTCGAGAAATTGCTACTAGATTGAATTTGTTGAATTCGACTGTTCATGATCACATGAAACGACTTGGTTTCATCATGAAGAAAAACGAAATTTTCCGAACAACATAATAAATACATTTTGGGATCATTTTATTCTAAAAATCTTGAAAATATCCATTTCCATCTCGTTCCAATCGCTTGATAAATAAACTTAACCTTAACCAGTGGTGAACAAAATTTAATAGTTACGAATGAAAGTTATTTCGATAATTTATCATTCAAAGCATAAGTAATGGCCGAAGTTATATGAAAAACGTATCAAAATTATAATAACCGCGAATAAATGTTATATTTGAACAATTTTTAATAAGTAATTATTTAAAAGTGATTTTATTCGAAATTTTTTAACCAATTACTCTTTCAAGTAACTTTCAAGCCAACTTTCAACTTTAATGCCCAAAACTCTGAACGCAGAAGAGGATGGAAAGGGGTCACTGTGCGCCCTGTACCGAAAGGAAACGTGGTCGCCCAAGTTGGAGCAAGCCCCACGGCAGTGCAGGAGGAAACACACGCTCCGCTCTGTTTCCGTACGCACATGCGTGACAGACACGCTAGCATGCACGCGTGCGGCACTAACCTTACCCCAACTCAAATTCTTTGTGCCCGCTGGTGCACGCGTGCACCGACGGAGACGCACGCGATGCTCTCTTATCCTTCTCTTCTTACCAAGATCGAGGCGAATGTTTTTCAGGATTATTTTATATATATATTATTAGAGATTTTTCTTATCTTCCTTTTTTTCCTAATTATTTTTATTACAAGTATGTATCTACCGGACAGATCATTTTTTATTATTTTAAATTAAATT
>NW_006263729.1:14985-23461 GCF_000469605.1 Apis dorsata | reverse complement strand
TTATTTGGTAATTATTCAAGAGAAGATATTTAATTTTTCTTTTTTTTTTTTTTTTTTTGATTCTAGATATTCCATGGTTTCGTCTCTTTTTTTGTGTTTTGTTTTCACGGTAATGGAAAAATGATGTGAGAACGAATATTAATATTTTTAACGGAAATTTTGGATTTAGGTTAGATTAGATCGAAGGAATAATCGAAGATGAGATTGGTGCAAATATTCGAATACGATTGAGAGATAAAAAGAAATTTAAAAATACAAAATGTTCTTAAGGATAAGGTTTCTTTCTTCGACGCTTAAACATCAATCCGAATGATCATTAAAGAACCATCGAAGAAATAATGGTTTTCCGTTAACCGAAGTCAGAAAATATAAATAAAATTTTTGCAGTTTTTCCACAAAAAAAAACTAGTTTTATTTATTTACTTTTCCATTAAATATCTCGCATAAAACGGAAATTTTTCCTTTTCGTTGACACCTAATTCTCCATACGAAAACGCGAGATCCATGGGAGCAATTATATATTTAGTCGAGGTGCACGTTCCCTCTCGCCTTTCGAGGAATATACCCTCAGTTTCCCTTTTACACTGTCCACGCACGCACACTGTGTACACAGATGTACACAGGCACCTAGGTGAAAACGTGTGCACTTGTCGATTTCTTACTTCTCCTTACAGTTTTCCCTCCTTGTTTATCTCGAAATAACGTCGCTTGGTCGGTCGCACATGGGCGTTTCTTCTGGCCACTGCCAGATGCGTGGGTGGTGGCAGTGAAGAGAAGAGAAGGAGAGCACGAATGACGGTCACATGGCATCGTAGCGGGCTACTCTTCTGCCCTGACTTGTCAGTATTCCGTGAAGTGTTGTGCCGTGACTGCGTGCGGCCCTCCTTACGTCTGCAACCCCGCGCAACACCGCTTGGAAAAAGTTCTAGAACACTCGTTTTTTTCCCCCCTCGTCCTTTCCTTCGATTCCCTCTTCTCTTACGAGAGAAAGAATCTTTCTCGTCGTTTCTATTCTACAAGATCGTGCAAGAGAAACGTAGCAAATGATAATGAATTGAATTTCTTACGATGGTCGAAACGCCTCCTTCGAAAACGTTGTTCTCTCTTTCGAGCAAGGATATCGATTGGTGGAAACGAGAAAGATTGAACGATTAAACGAACGGTGATTGTTCTTCTCGAAGTGACACGTTTTTGAGGAAGAAACTTTGAAACTTTAAGGAAGAAGAGAAATAAAAATTGAAATTTTCGTGATATAATATTTCAGGTTAAGTTTGAAGATAAAGGTTAAGAATACCTCGTGCGCTTTTCTTCGAAGATTTAAGAAGGTTGAAGCGAACGAATTCTCGGTGAAATAAAATTTCCTTCTGGTAGTGGGATAAATTCTATTTCTGGTGGAAGTATACTATTTTCGAAGATTTTCTATTTTCGTCCGACACGTTCAATCTTACGCAATTGAAGGTGAAAACTGGACGTGCAAGTTGAATCGAACGTTAACCGAGAATCGATCGTTCAAAATGTACGTTGACGAGTTTCTGGCGCGAATCACGAGTCGAGATTCCTCTCTTCTTAAAATTCTGCGAATGGCATCCTCGTCGTCGAAGACGAGGATCCTAGTGTGATTCGGTTTAGGAATCGTTCGAATAAGAGTTTGGAGGTCGATCCGTCTAAAGATAGTGGTTCGAAGGTCTCCGCGAAAGAATTTGGGAGCCATTTTGGGAAGTTGAGACGAGGGAAGAATCAGAAAATAGGAGGGGGAGGGAAATAAAATTGAATATTAAAGTTGATAGAAGAAACTGCCAAAGAAGTATTAAATATATTAAATATTAAGTGGAAGAAGAAGAAAAAAAGGCTCGAAGAAATACTCTCGTTGGTAATTGGTCGTAGCCACTTTTCGAGAAGTGTATCGAAGTGGAACTCGAAGGAAAAAACTAACAGGAGCATCATTTAACGTTGTCTAAGGAACGCGCGTCGCTCGAGTGTACTTTGATGCGATGAATCAACCGAGGTCGAAATAAAAAGGAAGTTATCGAAACGAACGTTCGAAGAGTCTTGTTAACGAAGGAATAATGCCATCTTTCATGCCTTCCTTTCGTTACATTCCCATCTCGTAGCCTGTACCTTTCTTTTCTTCGAAGATTCAATCGATCAAACCAACACGTGTCCTATTCTCGAGTAAAATCAAAATCGAGAAATTACTTGAATCATCCAAGAAGATCTTGGAAAATATTTCAACGATTTGTATACTAAGACGAGGAAAGAATGGACGTTTTAAGAAGGAATATCGATCGATTATCGAGTAGAATCTAAAAATAGGTAAGTTTCTTTTTTTTTTTTTGTATTCTCGTAAAATATATTTCTTATTGGTTCCTCATAATTCCTCAAAAATTCACGTAATAAAAATTAAATGATGCTTTTCCACCGCCACTTTGAAAGAATATTTTATCTCTCCTTGAAAAATCCTATTCCACGCAAATATTGTTCTCGTGGACTGCGAGCACGTGGACGATCAGCTGATCGAACGACCATGTCGCTTTCCATGAATCTAAACCTCCGCGCGTTTAACCTCACTTTATTCGCATTCTTCCCTTCGACGCGTTCTCGGAACCAAATAATATTATTCCTTAACTTTTTTCTTCTCTTTCTCTCTTTCTCTCTCTATTTCGACTTTCGAATATGTTTTTCTTTCCACGTTTCAACGAGCAACGATATATATTTTACATTTGATCCAACGACGAATACTTTTAAGGCGTCGAGAAATCCGTACGAATATTCCATTAGGAATTAGGCAGGCCGCTCGCGGTGTATATTAATAGATCGAACCTGACAGCCGAACTTAACCAGACACGACGCTCGAACGTTACACGCGAATTCGTTTTCATTTTCGTATTATTCGATTCGACCTCGATGTAAATTTTATTTTTCCCATGGAATTCGTTCTTTTGTTTATGTTCTCTCTTTATTTTCGAATTTATTTTACATTGTTTTTCCCCTCTTCATTAAACGTAATTATTAAGAAAAAAGCGGATCGTTTACAATTATCTTTAAAATACATTTTTACATAGGGATAAATATTACGCTTTAAATTTAGCAAATTCACGCGGTAGCGTTACGCAAATAATCGATTAGCAATGCTAATAATAGCGTAGTAATGATTTGTATCAAATAGATCGATAATAGGGATAAAATTAATTTCGGATATATTTCTATTGGCTCGAACGAATCGAATGTTTTAATTAGACGTTTGTTTTTGGATCGCGAGCTATGTATAATAAAAGAGAACACGTGTCAATATTTGTCGACGAGAGGGAAAATTTGTGAACACGTGTCCATCGAGCGATCATTCTTTATTTCCTCGTGCGAAACATTTTATAGCGTAGGTAATTTAACATTAACGTTTCTGGCCTCGTGCTCGCCTTTGTCAATTCGAGTATCGGTTTGGGAGAAAGTATATGGAGGAAGTGTATCGGTTGCACCGAATTCAATGGCAGGACGGCCTTGATCCATAACGAGGAGCACACGCATGGAAGGATAAACACTTGGGTGACGAAGGAATCGAGCGTTGCATGTGATCAGAGGCGGTGCCATAACACGGCCGCGTTGCGCAATGGGCATGCGTGTTAAAATGCGTGTCACGTACAAATCATTCGATTTGAAGTAAGTCTTTTCTTGCGCAAGAACGGGGATCGCGATGACGACGGGCTATTTTTCAAATACGGGGTGTCCAACAGAGTTAAAAAAGTAACTGGATTAAAAATCTCAAACGATTAAATTATTTTAAAATACTTATTATTTAAAATATAATATTTAAATATTTAAAATATTTAAAATATTTTACTTATTTTAAATATTCGTTTATTCGTTTTTTAAAATTATTTACGATTACGTATTCAAACCATTTATAAAATCTTTTTTGTTTCTCGATATCGAAAAACAGAGAAATTTAGGATAACGTAATTTTCTATTTTTATTTCGAAAAACATTCGAAAACTGCACTAGATGAAATTCCATAGCGAAAACGAAACGTTCCACGAGTACATTTATATATTTCGAAACTGTGTTGGACCAGTTGGGAGGGAAGAAAGTTGTTGAGTTTTGAAATACCAGAAACGCGGGTATGCTATTTTTATCTCGAGATGAAAAAAAAAAGAAGTTCACCGAGCGAGTCGCATTTAATTTCTTTCTCTACTAGCGGTAGACGCACCTGCCAGCTGTGAAAAAAGGGTAGCGTGAGCACGAGGATGCACGTGCCTCTCTGTTTTAAGAGGGGAGGCCGGGTATATTAACTTTGGCGCATTAAGTTTTACGCTCGTTCGTTCGCGTTGTAACGCGCTGTTAATTAACATGAAATACACGTAAAACTATAACAACGCGTAAATCAAGGATGCTTTGCTTTTTTACAATATCGAAAGTGGCGATTCACGGTCTTCTTTTTCACTCCGCTGTTCTGCAATTCTCAAGTCATGCACTCGTGAATTTTAAAGCTTTAGGATTCACGGGCTCTTGGATTCTCTCTTGGATTCTACATATTCGAGGATTTATGGATTCATGCAGGAACATAGATCAAGAAATTTAAAATTTATGAATATTTTTTTACGAATTCTACGATTCTAAATTTAAATTTCGCGGGCTATACGATTGAGATGGATCCTGAGATTTGTGGACGTACTAAAATTCATAGGATGTAAAATTTAAGAATTCATAGCTAAAAATTCTGATATTCAGAATTTATTCGCGAATTTCAAGATTCTCAGATTCTAAATTTAAATTTCGCGGGTTACGATTGATGGATTTTCGAACTCGTGAATCGAATGAAATCTTTGATTTATTCACAATCTTATTCTTAAATCTTTGAATTCCGAGCCAGAATCATTTTACTGTCTTAGTCTTAATATATTGCTAACAAAAGATGAAAAAACATTTATAAAATTGATTTCACGAACTTCAAAAATTATTATGTAATCGTTATGAATCATTGCAATCGTTCGTGTTACTCATCAACAATTAATTAATTAATCAATAAATATTCGAATTATTCTCCGAAGAATTTTCAGACTCGATAAAAAAATACTAATTTCCCTTTGAGACACCCGGTATAACGACACGAACAGTCTACACGTTACGAGTTAAACGAAACCACTAGTTACACAGTTAGCGAGGACAATGGAAAAGTAACGAAGCAACTACTACGAGTATACGTAGCACTCGTATGGTATATCGAGAAAAATGGCGGCAATCCAAGCAAACGTGACGAGACAATGAGAGTTGAGTAGATGACGAGAGAACGGTCAATAGAAAGAAGAAATAACGATTATTCCGCTCGAACGAAAACTCGAACGAAAGCTCGAACGACGATATTGAAATCGGTGAAAAGAAGAATTTCCATGGAAGAAGTTGACGCGTCCTGTTCTACATTTCCACGATGAAAACGTAAGTGGAAACGACGACGAGAACGTGCACGTTTTTTGGCTCGCGACATCGCAACGAATGCAAGGTAATTTATGCCACGATGATGATTCGTCCCATCAGCTGATCCGTTTGGACAAGGGAGTAAATCAGTGCGCGCTTTCATGGGAACGATAACCTCTCCATCTGCTTCTTTCTCCTCTCTCTGCTACGTTCCACGTTTCCTTCTCTCTCTTTCTTTCTCTCTCTTTCTCTCTCTCTCCCTCCTCCGCGGAACCCGTACGAAAATAGTCCGCCATGCGAGGTCTGCCCTGCCACTAGAACAACGTTCCTTCGATCACCGGCAATTTCTCGAGCGACTGTTTTTTTTTCCGTGAAAAAACGAATTTTCGTTGAATCCTTTCTTCGAATTAAGACGCACGAGAATTGGTAAATTTTCGCGGAGAACGAAAGAATGAAATGTAATTGATACGAATAATAGAAATATCTAGTGGAGAAATTTGGTGATTTTAGGAGAATTTGAAGTTTTTAATTTGAAATCATACGTAAATAAATGAAATATCAAACGAAAACGTGTGCAACGAGATACATTGTATATAAAGGAAACAAAAGTGATTTAACGTTATTTCAACGCTTTCCGTCGGTAGAGAAGTTTGGTGATTATCGAGCGAAAAAGTGTGCAACGAGATACATTGTATATAACGGAAACAAAAGTGATTTAACGTTATTTCAACGCTCTCGGTCCCTTGAAATGCCCGTAATGCAAGTCGACTCGATCGAATTTAATAATAAACCTTCCATTAACCTTCGATGAGATTGGTAATTATCCTTCGCTATATTAGACGAGCAAAGTCGATGGAAGTGGCAAGTAACGGAATAGCGAAATTCACTTCGATAAGTCGAGACCTATATTTCGTGTTACCAACATAAAATTGCCTGTGACTCGAACTCGAAGAAAATACGATTCGCGTGTACACGGTATCGAAACCGTGACTATCCACGGTATTTCCACGTTAATCAATTACACGTTCGTTCGTTGTTATCGTTTGATGTTCAGGTCGTTCGATTTATTTATCGAATGGAGAAGCGAATTAAAAGGCGATTAAACGATCGTTTTTTTTCTCAGAGTCAGAATCGTCGAAGATTGAAACATATATATTTATATATATATATATTGGGACGATAATCGTGGAAATTAATCCTAAATTTTTTTGCTGTAACGATCGATCGGAATACATCGCAACGTGAATGCAAATTGGAAGTGAATGGAAGCGCAATTCTCCGAGAATTTAATAACACCATCGTTGCATGACCGACTATAATTATACTTTGTAACATCTTGGGCTAATGTTGCCAGCTATGGAACAAAGATAATAACCTCTACGAAAGTTATAAAACGAGCTTACAAGTAGGATAAAATAGAAAAAAAATAAAAAATTTCTGCCTTTACGCTCGAAAGAAAAAGAAATTAAATTTTTGAAAAAATTATATCATAAATATGAAATTTGAAAAATCGATTATATGATATTACATTCGCAAAAATCCTTAGAGAAGATAATGTTATTGATTAATCTGTTTAACGAAGATTACGTGTAAATTTGTTGACAACAATATTACATCCACGTTACTTTTCTAGAATTCTCGTTTATATACGTGTTATAAATCAATATCGTTGACCAATACGTCGATATTCGAATAAAATATGAATGGGACGATTTGATTTCTATTTTCTCCCCTATTTCATCCTGTTCATACCACCATAAATTTGTCGTGGTAATGTTGTCGCACGAGATTCTCGCCTCCCCACATACACGCTAAATATAATATTCCCCCCTTATTTTCAGCGATGAATGAAATCACATGCTTCGCGACAACGTTACACGCGATTTCTCAATCGAAACATCCGAAAAATAAAACGAAAAATACTCGGCTAGCTTTCTCTACTGTTTCTCGCGAAAATTTTTATTTTTTCATTTTCTTCTTGTTTATACCATTTTGTGTCATTGTTAAAAACTGGTAAATTAGAACGTGTTTTTCTTCCAATTTAAATCGTTAAATTTTTCTTTTTTTTTTTGTTTTTTGAGGAAGCGTTGTTTAATACAAAACGAAATATAGATTTATTTACGAAATTGTGTTATTCGATCGAGATTAAGAACATGGAAGAAAGAGAAATCGATTTTTAAGTATCTTTTAGAAATTCGGCTAGAAAGTTTTGGACACTATTTACTATAAATATCGTATCATTGAACGCTCCTTTGCATGTTCTATGATATTTTAAATCACCCTTCAATTTTTTTCCCTCGCTAATCTTCCTCAATTTTTCTCAATTTAAACGATTCATTGAACGCTCTCTTACTTTCTAACCCTTTTAAATTCCTACAATATTTTAAAATCACAAATTTCAAATTTTTCTTTTCTCTGATCTTCCTCAATTTTTCTTAATTTAAACAATTCAAACGCGCAACTCTATCACGGAGCATTCTCTAAATCTTAGAGTTATTATCATTGATAGGGAAAATTCAATTAATCGAAGTTACGAATAAAGTTATTTCTAATAATAATTCATCGTTCAAAACGTAATAATAATAATAAATAACTAAGAAACGATCGAATTTATAAAAGCAGATCAATTATAATAGCTACGTTATTATATAATAAACGTTATTCGAGCATTTTATCAAGCAATTATTTAAAATAACTTTATTCCAAATTTTTAATTATTAATTAGTTACTTTTTAATGTTTCTATCATACCTTTGACCACTACCTTCTCATTCTTACATTCCAAATCTTTTTCCTCGCTAATTTCTTCCTCAAATCAAGAGCCTTGAATTCTTCTTAAATTCCTCCTCAAATCATCTCGTTAATTCCTCCACGAATATATTTCTCGAATTCAACAGCATAATTTTCACTGTTACAGAGGATCAAGAGCGGGGAAGGGTTTTCTCGCGGCAAGAGGTCAGCATGGCAGTCGGTAAGCTTTCTTGGACCAATCCAAGCGGTCACGTACATCTCGTGGCCGATTTCGCACCCGAGTCACGCGTCCCGCACGCATAATCACACGCGGCTACCGC
>NW_006263729.1:8947-14751 GCF_000469605.1 Apis dorsata | reverse complement strand
CGCGCTTTCCTCGTTTCATTTTCTCTCTTTTCCTCCCTCCCCCCCTCCTCCCTTCCCCTCCGTTTCGCCCCCGGTTTCACCGAGTTTACGCCGTTTATTACACCCTGCCCCCCTCGAAATCGATATTTATCGCGTATTAATGCGCGCCTCGATACCGGGAACGGTATTATTTCCGAGCAGCGCACAGAATCTATAATTCGATCTTTAGACTCGCATTCTTCTTCTTCTTCTTCTTCTTCGCCGTTCGTATTCATAAATTCGTTACGTATCGAAAAAAACGTCACGACGACGATTGTGAAATCGGAATTGGCAAATTTTAACACATCGCGTACGGCAATTTTGCTCGCTTTTGGGCGCTCTAAAAAAAATATATGCATGCGTATATGCACTTTTTTTAACTCACGTTTGTAAAATATTCTTAAATATTTCTGTATATATATATATATTTCTTGTCTTCATCTACTTATTATATAAGATTTTTTTATTACGTTTTAATTATTATTTATTATGTTAATTGTTAATTAAAATAGAATCGATTAATTATTATTCATTTTACAAACTCGAATAATGCTTCAGAGTGTGGTATCTTATATTTTATCGCTTCGAGTGATTTTAATTCCTCGACTCGAATCGAAAGAACGTTAAAACGATATCTCGTACGCAATGTGTTAAGAAGTATTATTGTAAGGTTAATGACTAATCGAGGACGCATCTTGGCTTCACAAAATATCACGATATACATAAAGTTTAACATTCGAATCTTCCTTCTCTGCACGTAAAGATACATCTCGAGGGCAAAGAGTTGATTCGTCCTTATTTCTACCGATTTTCGAAAATTAGACGAGCACTAATATTTACTATAAATAAAATTTAATTTACTTACTTATTTTTCGAAAAGTGGAAAGGAAGAGTCCTATTCTTCTTTTCTCATAAACATTTTCCTGGATTATTATTAATAATAATAATTTAATATATAATTTAATAAATAATTAATAAAATAATTAATAAATAATATTATTAATAATAAAAAGAGAATATCGAATCGAGCAGGGTGAAAATAGAAAAAAATTTGAAACTTCATATTACAAACGCACGTCCATTATTCCATTATCCCTAAACAACCCACGATAAGAATTGCACGCGTTGAAATAATTTTACAATCAAGAAAAATAATAGTAACGAAATTCTCGTGTTTACGAAACGAGAAACGGTTCATTTTTTACAGGAAACTATCTCCCCTTCCCCCTCCATTTTTTCCCTTCGTCGCACAGCACGAGGTCAATTCATCTTCGGAGAGTAATAACGCTTGGATCGTGAACGACGGAACGGCGGACTTCCGGTGCCGCGTACGTCTGCCTCGTACGTAGCTCGCTTCTGGTTTACGGGGTGGGGGACAATACCACGTCCGGTCCATCCCCCCACTTTCGAGTACCATTCGAATCGTCGATGGCGTCCTATAGGCATGGTGTATCTCTCCGTGGAACCGAACAGTCTCAGGTGGACCTCGTGTTCGTTTGGTGGTCGCCCAACACCTTTATTTATTTATTTATTTATTTATTTATTTTATTCCGCGCGAAACGGGACACAATTCGAATTTTGTCCAGAGATTCTTCTTTCCCCCTTTTTTTTTTTTTCGTGAAAGTGTCGCCGTTTTCCCCTTGAGTGAAACAAAAATTCTGGAAGAAAATCATCATCGTCGAAGTTTCATTTGCAATACGTGGTCGATGATGAGATGACGGCTCGAGAGAAAAGTTAGAATCGGGAAGAGAAGAGAAAAAGTGGGATAGATACACAGGAGAGAATATCCGCATGTTCACAGACAACCCCTCGTACTTCTCGTTGTCGAGCGGGGCGTCGTCGTCGTCGTCGTCCGCGCCGGCAACGAGCGCCGTCGCCTTTTCGCCCCCCTCGAAGCCCGGCTTGACGGCACTGTTCCGTCGACGCGCCTGCAAAACGGCAACAGGGGAGGGCGGCGGCAACAGGGGCAACGGCTCAGATGAGCGGAGCGCAGCGCCGAGGAGCAGCCCGAGCCCGCACTGCAACGGACCCCAGGGGGGCGCATGCGCAAACCAGAGAAGGAGCTTCAGGAGTTTGTTCAGGTCCGTGAGCGCCAACGCGGACCCGGAGAGGACCCAGCAGTTCCTCAAGGGTGACCCAAGGCCGTCCGACGTCGCCCCACCCTCGCCCTACCTGCCCCACAGGTCCGTATAACCAACCCCTTCGTTCGAACCGATTTTCGAAAAAAAACAGATTTTTCAAGAAAAATCGATTTTCGAGAAAAACCGATTCGATTCTCGGCAACCGATTGTTTCCATACACGACAGATCGCACTCGCACTCGGAGAACGACAAGAGGAGGCCAGGGCGGAGCAGGGGGGCGTTGAAGTCGGCCAGCGAGCTTTTGTCCAACGATATGGTGTATTGCGGGTTGGCGAGGGATAATCACGGAGACGAGGAGGAGGACGAGGAGGAGGGAGAGGGAGGGGAGGAAGGAGAAGGAGAGGAAGATCGGGAGTCGAACGAGGTGTTCGTAGGCGTGGACGATGCCAGGTCTGTGCTCATTAGAGAAACGTACGTTTATCGTGCGCTTAATTATCGATCGACGCATCGTTTGCATCCATTGGAAATTTTTCTATCTTTTGTAGGTATTACAATCTCTCGTCCAGTATACCGGGAACGGGTCGAAGAAGACACTCGATCAGCACTTTCTTGGGCAAGGAGCGAGGCTCTTGTTCTAGCAGGCTCGAAAACGTGTCGAGGAAACAGCAGAGCTCGGCCGGTTTGGCGGAGCCTGACGCGATGGCGCCACCTGTGCCGACGGTTGACAGTGTGGACGGGGAGGAGCGGAGGCCGAGGTCCTGCAGCAGATCCAGGCGCAGGAGGCATCGAAGCGCTTCGAGCAAAGGTGAGTCGAGAAGGAATTGACAAAGTTGTGCGAAACGGTTAATCGATGAACGAGAAGCGGGTATCGATCAGAAGGGGAATCGATTCGGTTGTTGAACGAGAGTCATAATGGTTTGTTCGTTGAACTGTATTGTTTCGAGGTTAAACGTCCATGTTCCTATCCTGTTTCGATTCGAAACCATTTCGCTTCGTTCGACGAAACTTAATTGGCTCGGTTAAGAATCGTCGATTCGAAACGAGTGACGACGTGTGAAAGAACGACGCCGGTGGGCGAATTCTCACGAATCGCTTCTGAACTGATTCCCACGGGCCAGATTTCGCCCGCATCATGTCTTGTCGAATCACGTACAAAAGCCTCGTTACGAATTTCCAATGATTCCTGCGACGGGACAAGCCGTATGTGAAGGGTGTCCCAAAATTCGCGCGAGAAGTATAATTTCGAGAGAAAATACAGGTTTGTGATTAAAAATTGTGAATTTTTTTATTGATTCGTAAAGAATAGCATATCGGATAAATGACATCCACGTCTTTGCCGACGCATACGCGTTCTTTTGTTGAAATTTTCCATCACCGTTTTGCATAAATGTGGCTCAATTTCCTCCTTCGAGGCATGGACAGTCGTGGGCATAAACCTTAAATTTCGAAAAAGACCCCAAAGAAAAAAGTCCAACGGCGTTAAATCGCACGATCTGGCTGGCTAATTCTGATCACCGAAACGGGAAATTACACGACCAGGAAACGACTCGTGCAGCGATTGAATCGTTTCTCGAGCTGTGTGACATGTGGTACCGTCTTGTTGAAACCACGCGTCGTCCTTATCCATATCTTGAGATTTAGGCAGAAAAAACTGGATTACCATGTCGCGATAGCGAGCACCATTAACCGTTATTGCCTAACCAACCGCATTTTCGAAGAAGAATGGTCCGATGATGCCTCCAACTCAAAATCCCCACCAAACGTGAATTTTCCGAACGTTAAACGTGACAATTTTCTCGATTAACCGATCCATCAAGATGAAAACGAGCCTCGATTTTGTTTGAAAAATCTTATTTTTAAAATATCGCTCAACGCATTGCTCTTTCGCGTAGCGTTCCATTTTTAATAATCGTGTCGCGCTATCCTTTTTTTTTTTTCGTTGGCAATATTTCACCACACAAATGGCGCAAAATTCAAATCTTGTGAATTTTAGAATATTCTTTATATATATATATTGGTATATATCCCTCTCGTCATCGCTTTTCGAATCACGAAGAAAGACACTAAAAAGAAGAGATACATAGAAATATATAATCGTAAAAAAAAGAAAAGAAGAGAAAAAATGCAAAGGTGATTGCCATGGCAATTTTTTCTTTTTCGAATTCTAATTCGAAATTGGGCGGGGGCCCTAAAGGATATCCGGTGATCTTTGATCGGCTCGTGGAGATAATTTTTTCTTTCTTTCAATCGTGTGGACGCAACACAACGACGCACGCTCCGGAAGCCCTCCGCTCTTAGTATTCGTCCAACGAATAACCGTTTTCCGATCTGTGGCCCGATCGAGTCGAGGGGAGGAGGGGAGGGCACCCGAAACACAGTCACACGGATTGTAAAATTTACGGCCGTACGTGGCATCCATGGATCAGGAGCGAGGGGACAGGGGGCAGTTATGTCGTTCACGTGTCTCACGCGCGTTTAATTAGCCACGGGACCGGAAGGTGGCGTCGAAAGCGACGTGAATCGAAAGTATCAGTTGAGCAACTGGAAAAGTGGAATTGGTTTCGTTTCGATGATCGAACGAATTTGATTGGAAAAGTTGGAAGAATTGATCGGATTTGGAAGAGTTTATGGTCACGATTGTGTATATCATATATGTGTATATTATCGTAATCCAAATTGGCATCGAATCGGATGATATTTGTTCAGACTTGATTGCATTAATTCTTTAAAAGTGACATCGTCTTGGAAGAGTTAATCAGTTCGAATAATTGTTTCGATGATCTGTATTATATTATCTTAATCCAAATTGAATCGAATGAAACTTGTTCAAACCTGATTACATTAACTCTTTAAAAGAGGAATCGTCTCGTAGGAGTTGATTAATTCGAATAATTGTTTCGATGAAATTCAAATCGAATGAAATTTGTTCAAACTCGATTGAATCGTTTTAAAGTTGATCAGTTCTAATAATTATTTCGATAGTCTGTATTACGTTATCAAACATACAAATCGAATAAAATTTATCCAAATCGTTTCGTTGAGCGTTAAAAGAAAAAGGAATTGGAAGTGTCGATCGAATTCGAATTCGATTCATCCGAATAATTGTTTCGATAATCCGATCGTGTTATCTCGTTCATCTCGTTAAAGAAACGTTTCAAATTCGAGCAGAAATCGTCTCGAATAACATCTCGGTTCAACACTGACGGTTGAACCGGAAGTTTTCGTTCACTTGTTGACATTGTCACGTCGTTCCGCTCGTACGAGCCGTGGAAAGGATACGCTCCACTCGTTACACCATATTTTTCACAGTGCGTGTGGGGTGGTAGTAGGCAGGATAAACTGTGCGCGTACGACGAGAGAACCGGTGCATCCGGCTCTGCGCCGTGTTGCATCCGGACGAGGCGTTGTCGTGTCACTCGCTTTCCTCGGCTGTCGTTAAAACAAACCGTGTCGGCAACCAATCCTGATTCGTATTCCAACTTTACGACAAGACCTGTCGCGCTTCCGTTTCCAATCCTTCGCGGTTACAAATTAACGACCTGAGGAAACACGTAAACTTGCTGTTACCGATGTCGTTTCACTTTTGGCTGAGATCAAATTTAGAATTTAGAATCTTGAATCTGGAATTTGGAATCTGGAGTTTAGAATTTAGAATTTAGAATTTTGAATTTTGAATCTAGAATCTGGAATTTGGAATTTAGAATT
>NW_006263729.1:7940-8659 GCF_000469605.1 Apis dorsata | reverse complement strand
GAATTTTGAATCTAGAATCTGGAATTTGGAATTTAGAATCTAGAGTTTAGAGTTTAGAATCTTAAATTTAGAATTTAGAATCTTGAATCTGGAACTTGGAATCTGAAATTTAGAATTTGAAATTTGGAATTTGGAATTTAGAATTTTGAATTTGGAATTTCGAATCTAGAATTTAGAATTTGGAATTTGCAATTTGCAATTTGGAATCTAGAATTTAGAATCGAGAATTTGGAATTTGCAATTTGGAATTTGGAATTTGGAGTTTGGAATTTGAAATATGAAATTTAGAATCTGGAATTTAGAATTAAAATTTAGAATTTAAAACTTTTGAAATGGCTTTTTGATAGTGAGAAAGAAGCTTCGTAAAATAAGCTTGAAACTTTGTTATAGAACGTGCAACAACAGAGCGATTGGAAACAAAAACGAAATGCAAGTTTCTCTGTTCTTTATATCCCGAAGGGTTTAAAACTGAAATTTTTTTTCTTTTACTTCTCCCGAAAATGGCGTGTGAGGCTCCGCGCTTCATTTCCGGCTTTAATTGAAAACAGAAGCGGGGAGAAGAATTCGAGGAGATTGCTACGAAATCTCCTCGAATTCTTCTTTCGCAACTTCAACTTAACATAACCCCCTCTCTCCCTTTTCAAATCTCAAATTCCTCTTCAACCGAAAACGATATTATTTCCATCGATTAATCGCTATAATTTCGATCAATTAATCAC
>NW_006263729.1:6151-7578 GCF_000469605.1 Apis dorsata | reverse complement strand
TTATATAGCGATTAATCTATATAATTTCGATCGATTAATCGTCATAATTTCAATCGATTAATCGCTATAATTTCGATCGATTAATTGCCATAATTTCAATTGATTAACCTATATAATTTTGATCGATTAATCGATATAATTTCGATCGATTAATCTATATAATTTCGATCGATTAATCGCTATAATTTCGATCGATTAATCGCCATAATTTCAATCGATTAACCTATATAATTTTGATCGATTAATCGATATAATTTCGATCGATTGATAAATTAATCGCGAACGAATTGAATATTTAAACACTGCCGGGCCCCTGTTCATAAGCCGCGTACAGGAAACAATAGTATGTACAGTTGTTGTCGAAGCGCGGAGATGCGGAATAATAATTGAAATTCGATTCTTTTTTTTTTCGCGTAACGAGGCATGGTCGTCCGATGATGGCATGTTAAACAGACAATAGAGCAGGTCGCGATAGATCTGGCGGCAAGATGGCGGTCAATAACCGTGAAATTAAGCATTCCACAGGCGCGATGCCTCTTTCCATCCGCGTATATATTTACCGGTTGTACTTCCTGGTGTCGGTCGTGCACGATTTCCGGTCCCACCCTTGCTCCAACTTCGTTTCCGGAACGCGACGCCCCCACTCCCCCTTCCCCATCCCATCGATTGCCCCGTGTTCCATTCCCATTCCGCATCCGATTTTGCTCCCGTTGTTACACCTTGTTACACCTCGCTTAACAATCCAAAACGTGACTCGCCCGCCGATCTCTGCCTAATTTCTCTCTCTCTCTCTCTATATATATATATATATATATATATACACACATAGATAGATAGATAGATAGATAGATATATACATAAATAGATACATGTAGATAGATAGATAGCTAGAGAGAGAAAGAGAAATTAATAAATAGATACAGAGAGATATATATATATCTTTATATATACATATATATCAATCTCTCTCTCTCTTTCTATCTATTTATTTATTTACTTATTTATTAATCTCTCTCTCTCTCTCTCTCTATTTATTTATTAATATCTTTCTTTCTCTCTCTTTCTCTATCTATATATATAATAAGTAATATAAATAAATATATAGATAATAAACACATAAATAAATAGATAGATAAATAGATAGATAGATAGATATATAAATAGATACATAGATAGATAGATAGATATATAAATAGATACATAGATAGATAGATAGAGAGAGAGATATATATATATATATCTTTATATATACATCTGTCTNTATAATAAATAGATAGATATATAATAGATAGATACAGAGAAATATATATATCAATCTCTCTTTCTTTCTACTTATTTATTTATTTATTTACTTATTTATTAATCTCTCTCTATCTATCTATCTATTAATATATATATCTCTCTCTCTATATATCTTTCTAGATATA
>NW_006263729.1:5734-6022 GCF_000469605.1 Apis dorsata | reverse complement strand
CTCTCTCTCTCTCTCTCTCTCTCTCTCTCTCTCTCTCAAATTATAACTCGAAATACGCAATTCTTATTTGTATTTAACACTCTCTATGGATTCACGATTTCGCTTTCAAAATTGTATATTCAAAAAAAAGGAAACCTCGCTTCTCATCTTCGCAATAAGGAATAAGAAAGGGGATACGTAATAATTCGTGATTAATTTAAATTATCGATCGAGTTGTTCAATACCTTTTTTTTTTTAAGATTCTCTTGTTAAGAATCGATTTCGACGAAGAAAGTTGAAAAGTTGAGA
>NW_006263729.1:1973-5385 GCF_000469605.1 Apis dorsata | reverse complement strand
CCGAGTCCTCTTTCGAGGAAAGGAGAAGGAAGGGAGGGAGGGAGGGAGGAAGGAAGGAAAAGGGGACGAGATGGAAAACTCTTTTCTCTGCCGCGCGTAATTAATCTTAATTATTCGTCGGTCGTCCTTCGGCATCGTTAATCGGATTAATTGGATCGACGATCAACGAGCCAATCATCGATCCGTCCGAAGCGAAATTGCAAATTACCCGCCCCGTCTCCCCTTGAGTGATCTTCGATCCTTTTCCACGAATTATTTCAATTCCATTCGTCCATCTCTTCTCGAGAATATTTATCGATATATATATATATTTATAACGGACGAGATGTCTCGTCTTATTTCGACAGATCGAAGGGGAAAAAAAATGGACACACAAAATTTACAGAAATTTACAAAAATCAAAATTAAAATTATTTCACCAGATTCTTCATTTCAATTTCAACGAATCTTAAATTATCGACGAATCAGAAATTTTCCTCGAAAAATTTCGCGAAATCTTCGTCCAAAAATCACCTTCTCTTCAACGAGGAAAAGAATCGATTGAAAAGAATAATCTTAATTTCAACGATTTGTGTATAGGAAAAAAAGACGGATAAAAGGATGAGAGAAATCCAACCTCGTCCTAGTGTAAAATCAAATTAAATTCTATATAAAGTTCGAAAAAAATTTAAATTCATTTAAATAAAAAAAAAATTTACAGACCGAACAATTATTTTCATCAATTTCGTTCGTTCGATTCTACGATCGAAAGATAATTTATCTACCTTTCGTATCCACTCGATGTGCACAGAGAGCCATTTAAAATAAAATCCACGAGATCGACTTGTATAATAAAATTAATGATCTATAAAACATATTTTTAAGAACATTTTTGCGAATTCCTTTGAATCATATTTATTCCAATTTATATTTTTCCACCACCGATTCGACATATTTAATTTACACAATTTAAAATATCATATTATTCGCGCGCAAAAATTACGAAACCTCTAATCGAGAGAGCCCTCTCTCTCAGTATTTATAAACGAGGATTAATTGCGGAAGTTGGAAAGAGAAGGAAGAAGAAGAAGAAGAAGAAGGAAAGGAAACGATTTTGATTCGCGGCCGTGGAAAGAAAGGGCCTCGGAACGAAGCCCCCTCAACTGTCTAAACGAACTCTGATTGGTCAATACGCGATGTCCGGCAACTGCGATTTATTCGGTTAACCGGAAGTCCACTGTTGCTCCTCTGTCGATAACTCTCGTACGAATGTCACGTCCGTGCTCGCCGTGCGTAAATCATTTGCATAATGTTTCGAGCAACGCTCCTCTATCAAACGGAATCATGTCGTTGATTGATTTGTCGACAACGTTTGCCCGCAACGTTTTGCGCACGCGCGTACCACTCGCCTTATTTTACGTTTATTATCGTTTTGCTCGTTCTCCTCCATCGCGCACAATTTTATCATATTGTAGAGAAATTCGAAAATTTAGAAATTTTTCGTTTCGAAAGATTTATTCGAGAGACGAATAAATTAACGGAACGGAAGCCGTGCGTCGTAGCTCATTTCCGTTAGCGGCAACGCGGGCAACAATCTTCGGTAAATACCGCGTGAAATGTGTGCAAGCGGGCGGGCAGCCGTTCTCTCTTATTCACGGGCGTTAAAGTCGTGCCTATTTCTGTTTTTACAGCGCCCCCTTTATTATTTTTATCTGCTCCTCCGCGCGCCGCTTATTTTCGTGTTCATATGCATTTTCCATGGTGCCTCCTTCCATTACCATGGTGCCGCCTAACGTTCACTATTTTTACCGTGAAAAATACCGTGCCGTGGAAAATTTTATCCCTGTTCGATAAACTTTCGACGAAATTATATTTTTCCACGAAATTATATATTCGAACTCGAATAAAATTCGACAAAAAAGTTTGTGAAACTTCATTCTTAAGATTATCAATTTTTTCTTCGCGTTTCTCTTTTTCTAATATTTCCAACAAAAAAAAAAAAAAAATTCAAAGATGCAACAGACTCGAAAAATTTCCAATGAATTTATCAAAGTGGCTCCTTCGTTTGTATCGAATGGGGAGAGGAAGATCTCACCTTCAGATACGGTAAATCCGTGTGACCTTGTTTGCTCTTCTTTCAGTCCCGGAGGGGAAAAGGGAAGAACCGTGGGTTTGGTCGCGATAGGATAAAGCCTATTTATTTTCATAGACCAGTTCCTCTATCTTTCCCTTGTATCTCTTTTCTCGAACTTTCTCTATATAATTTAAAAAAAAAAATAATCTTTTTCCTTTACAACGAATCTTTTTAATAATAACGTTCCTCGAGAGTTATCGAAAAAATTTGCATGTTTAACGAATCGACACGATCCCGATCTTTTTTCTTCTCAAAGCCACCCACCAAATCATAACCAGTTTCGTTGAGAAGTCTCTTCTTTGTTCTCTCGAATATTTTTCTCAGCATCGTATTCTTCCACTCGCCGTTAGAAAAAAATTTTCTTCAATCTTCGACGACTGAGTCTGGAAATCGATCTTTCGTTCCACGCAGTCGTCGAGCCGAAAAACAGAAAGAGAGAGAAAGAGACCGTTTATACGTCGGTGTTCTCGCGACTGCCTATTTTCAGGGGCAACGTAACTCGATACCCTTGTGCGCGGAACGCGGTAAAAGTGATGTGTCCAGTTTCTCTGTACGTAAAAATTTCTTCCGCATTTCTCCCGTTCTAAATCATTCTTTCTTGTCATAACTTCCTCCTCCCTCCGATTCTTTGAAAAGAAAGAGCATGGAGGAGATACATCGACTACGACGCCACGTGTAAGGGTCAAGGGTCGTCGTCATCTTCAGGCCGGGAGAGACGATTCTAAATTCCTTATCTATCTCCATGGAAATTTATGAGCGTCACGGATAAATTATCTGTGATCGCCTTCGGCTTGTCCCGTACACGCGAGATATGTCGTAACAAATAAGGGTCACGATGATTTTTTGGTTCAATCACCGCCGACTAGATAATCCTCGTGATTTACATGCATTATCCTCTCGAAAAATTACTTTTTCGTATCTTCGTATCTCGTCGATCGAGTTCAAGATTTCAAAATTTGAAATTTCGATTTGGAAGGAATTTTTCTTCTTTCTTCCTTACCAATTTTTATTTAAAGTATGATGGATAGATAAATTTTCACAGTTTAATTCTCTATGCGGGATCCACGGATTGGTAAAAGCGATTAATTATCGAGGGAAAAGCTGATTTTTCTTTAAGATATACTTTCTGGTAATTATAATAGACAAAGATTGAAAGAATGAAAATTTGTGTTTAATAATTTTTCGCCTTTCGAGCAAATTCGATTAATAAGTACAAAATATACATATATTTATCGTTTTAAATTCTATATAAAAATATATAGGATATATATATAAAAATATTGATTAAATAAAAAAATA
>NW_006263729.1:0-1692 GCF_000469605.1 Apis dorsata | reverse complement strand
TTAAATATTATATAAAATATAAAAATTTAAATATATATATATATACCTATGAAATATTTATGATTAATCATTTGATTTGTTCCAAGATACGAAAGATGAAAAATTTTTCTCAAATATATATATATATATATATATAAGATATTGATTAATCGTAACATTTAAATTCGCGTAGATATAAACATTTCCATGGAAACGTATAATAGACGCAAGAAGAAACGCGGCTAACAACGCTTGTTGAACTTTGACAAAGTCCGAGATACGGGGAAGCTCGATTATTCTAAAATAGAATTCTCGCGATGCGAGCAATGTGAAACCGCGACGAAAAACCGTATTATCGATCGACGTGCTTCTCGAACGTTTGTTTTCCTTTCGAACCAACCAACCGAATCAACCGACCGTATTTACCATTTCGTTCGAGATACGAATTCGCGTCGAAACGAGGCACTCAAATTAAACGATTTTTCTAACGTATTTTTATATATATATATATTATATATCTCTCTCTTTCTCGTCATTAACGCTTATTCCTCAAACGTTGCTGTCCGTTTCCATCTCAACCGCTCGATTCGTCGTCGACTCGGCATACAAAAAAAATTATGGCCGCGTCGAACGCCGCTTTTTATCGACTCCATTATCGCTCCCAAGTACCTGAGCCATTATTAACTCCCCTTTGTACGACCAATACAATCGCACTGTTGGCAACGTGTTGCCAACTTGTTATGCGGGACACGTGTGCAACAAGACGCCGTGGAGCCGCGCGCCCAGAGGAGACCTTAAGACGATTATTCTCAGCTCGGTCACTCGGTTCCCCTCCCCCTCCCCTCTTCCTCCCCTCCCTTAGTTCCCTTAATTGGAGAGGCCCAATTTCTCCCCCCTTTTGGGGGGAGGGGGAGGGGGAAAAGGTTACGCGAGGGTCGAGCAACGGAACGAGTAAAACGGATTACTATTATTCGGCCCTATTTAGACTAGTCGAATAAAAGTATTTGTCGGGGGCGCGCGCAGGCCTGCTCTTCTCTGATCCAATTATTATTACGATCGGTCGCTTATCCGTGGTTCAAAGTAACGGGGAGGGGGGCACGCTTTCCTCTTCTACTCTGTGAAAAGGGAGGAAAAAAGTAGTGTCCAGTTTGAGAGAAGAAACTGGTGATTAATAATAAATTAATAATTTGCCTTTCTTTTCCCTTCTCGCGATTTTTACCGATGGATGAAATTTTTCGACGAAGGGATAACACCCGTCCTAGTGTTTATCCGCTGTGGATAATAATAATGTGGAAACGATTATTTTCCCTCGTTCCTTGTTATTCCTCGAGCGACCTCCTCCTCCTCCTCCTCCTCTTTCGTTTCCTATGGGAGGAAACGCTTTGCAACGGAAGCGTGTGTAATAATATAATTGGTGTCCTTTAAAAGCTTGCCGGAATTTTTTTTCTGAAACGAAAAAAAAAAAAATATCTTTTACTGAAAATGTCAACTCTTCCTTCATTCTTCAACAAGAGAATTTCATTCGAATCTTGGACACGAGAAAAAATTGTAAAATTGTAAAAAAAAAAAAAAAAATATCCTTTACTGAGAATGTCAATTCTTTCTTCAATAAGAATTCAGAATTCTAAATCGTAGAAAATTTTATTCGAATCTTGGAGGAAAAATTGTAAAATTGTAAAAATTTAGTAGAAAAAAAAAAAAAGAAAAAAAAAA
>NW_006263728.1:0-927 GCF_000469605.1 Apis dorsata | reverse complement strand
CAATATCTTCGGAGATACAGCCGTTTTAATAAGGCAGTTTTTCAAATATTCTAAAATTTCGTTATGTTTATACTACCATAGCGTATGAAACGCCTATGCTAGCGTAACCAGTGGAACCTGAGTGTAAAGAGCAATCTTTCCCGCTTGCATCACGCACCGGAAGTCCCATGTATCACCAGTATCTACGAAAATACAGCCGTTTTAATAAGGCACTTTTTCAAATATTCTAAAATTTCGTCTTCTTTATACGACCGTAGCGTATGAACCGCTTGTGCTAGCGTTATCAATGAAAACTGACTGCAAAGAGCAATATTTTCCGCTTACAACTCACGCAGGAAGTTCCATATATCTTCAGTATCTTCGGAGATACAGCCGCTTCAATAAGGCCCTTTTTCAAAGATTCAAAAATTTCGTCTTCTTTATACGACCGTAGCGTATGAACCGCTTGTGCTAGCGTTATCAATGAAAACTGACTGCAAAGAGCAATATTTTCCGCTTACAACTCACGCAGGAAGTTCCATATATCTTCAGTATCTTCGGAGATACAGCCGCTTCAATAAGGCCCTTTTTCAAAGATTCAAAAATTTCGTCTTCTTTATACGACCATAGCGTATGAAACGCCTGTGCTAGCGTAACCAGTGAAAACTGAATATAAAGAGCCATTTTTCCCGCTATAATTTGGTTAATTATATTAATATAGTTTCATGTGAAATTATGTTTTGGTTAATTTTATTAATTTGGTTATTTGTTAGTTATGTTTTGGTTAATTTTACTAATTTGGTTTTTTGTTAAGTTATGTTTTGGTTAATTTTATTTTTTTGGTTTTTTATTAAATTATAATTTGGTTAATTATATTAATTTTGTTTCTTGTTAAGTTATGTTTTGGTTAATTTCATTAATTTGGTTTTTTGTTAAGTTATGTTTTGG
>NW_006263727.1:6105-6772 GCF_000469605.1 Apis dorsata | reverse complement strand
TATATACATAAATAAATTATATACATAAATAAATTTTATGTATATAATTTTTATATAATTTTATATTATATAATAATTATATATATTATATATTATATTATATAATTTTTATATATAATTTATATATATATAAATTTGTTTTTTTCAGATAAGTCTCGATGCGTAGTTATGATTCGTCGTTGGTGGAACCCAGTAATCGTTTTTCAAATTTTATATTTAAAAAAATATCTTTTGAATATTCCATTAGCAATTTTTCGAAATATTTTAATTTATATTTCATTATTAATAGTTTTCGAAAAACGATAATAAGCGAAGAATTACGCATATCTGCAGTGTAGTCTAAAATATAATTTCTTTTTATTATTTTGATTAATTATTAATAAACTAGATGCAGATACTAATAAAATAAAATTAAGCATTAGTAATTATGCGATTTATTATATTTACTATAGTAATAAATTATTCAGTAAATAAATTGGAATAAATGTTTAAAATTTATTAAATTATTGATCATATAAATCTATTAGTTATTTTATAATTATTTTTCGCATAAAATAATAAAAAGAAATTTTTAATATAATTTTAAATCGAAAACTGATGTTATAAAATACAAAATTTAACTTTATTTAGTGAAAATATATTTTAATTATTATATATAATATCTCAT
>NW_006263727.1:4858-6083 GCF_000469605.1 Apis dorsata | reverse complement strand
TGTTATTAAATCCATAAATTAACAATAAAAATATAAAAATTGTTATCAAATTCATAAATTAACAGTAAAAATCTAAAAATTGATAAATCGTTGATTAATGTATTCGAAAAATCTATTTTGATAAAATCGGAAAAGGTCGTATATTTTCGTTCGACTTCGGCTCACGCGCTTGTATAAATAGGGGACAGGACGAGCGAGAGCTGTCATTTCCCATCGAACTCGCGTCGCGTTAACATCGAAATTATAACATTTGAAATTTTATAACATTGAGAATAATTTCTTATTATTTATTTTTATATTTATTATATATACATTTTCACCTTTTTGCTTTAACTTTTTATTTTATCTAATTTTTAATTTTTAATTTTTAATTTATATTAACTTTACATTTTTAAATTTAAATTATTTAATTCACATTACAATTTTTTGATTGATTTGATTTAATTTTTAATTTTTAATTTTTTTATTTTTAATTTATTCTATCATTCAATTTTTATTTTTTTTTCTTTAAATATTTATTTTTTAATTTTTTTTAAATTTTATTTAATTTTATTTTCAATTCACTTTAACTTTCAATTTTAATTTTTAAATTTTCTTTTAATTTTGGTTAAAATTTTTAATTTTGTTTAACTTTCAATATTTAATTTTTATTCATTATTGATTTTGATTTAATTTTTAATTTTTATTTTTTATTTTATTTTTAATTTATTTTATCGTTCAATTTCTATTTCAAACTTTAAATACTTGCCTTTTAATTTTTTTTAATTTTATTTAATTTTACTTTCAATTCACTTTAACTTTCAATTTTAATTTTTAAATTTTATCTTCATTTTGGTTAGAATTTTTAATTTGGTTTAACTTTCAATTTTTAATTTTTATTTAAAAAATTTTAATTTGATTTATATTTTAATTTATTATTTTCTTTTAATTTTATATTTAACGTTTAATTTATTTACATATATATTACAATATTTATATTATCATGATTTATATAATAAATATAATTATATGGGTCTCGACGTAGTCACCTCCCCGTTGGTGAGACCCGGTAATTGGCATCGGTTTTCATTTTACATTATTTGGTCAAATTATTAAAAATATTACATTAAAAATGTTGTATTAGAATTATATTAGAAAGATTAATTTTTGAAAACTGATGCCAAGCTAAGAACTACACTAGTTTTAAGTTTAAGTTTAATTTATTAACTATTGTATGCTTAACTTC
>NW_006263727.1:3480-4195 GCF_000469605.1 Apis dorsata | reverse complement strand
GAATTTTAATTTTTAACTTTATTATTTTAACTTAATTTTAACTTTATTATTAATATTACTTTACTAGAGTTTCATTTTTTTTTACTTCATTAGATTTTTAATTTTTAAAATAGAATTCAATTTTTTTAAACAATCTGGATTACGTTTTAAATTATGTTGTTTCGTTTTTTGTTATAGATTCTTGCAACATCCTCCTGCCAATATTCTTCGCATCTAAGAGTGAGTCGCATGCATTTATGTTCCTCCGGTCACTCAATCATGTCGTAGGACGAAAGGTCCGAATCGACACGAGTGACTGGTTGTATACGTAGATTTTTGCAACGAGAATAGTGACCACGGGTATATTTATTATACCCGTGAGTAGTAACATTTTCTGTGTTTTATTTATTAGCTCAGGCTAGATCTTCTTGCACATCGCGTTTTTTAAATAGTAATAAAATAAAAATTTTCTTTTCTTTTTTACATTTTGCTTTATATTTCTTAATTATTCTATAATATTTCTTAATTATTCTATTTTCAATTTTCAACAAGCACATGATACGAAATAAAAAATTTTTAATTTTATTTCCTTCGAAATGTGCAAGAAGATATATCGCGACAGGTAGATTTTGGAATCAAAACAATAATATTGAACATTGTGTTTTTTATTTTCGAAACTATGTTTTGATGAAGGAATCGCCTGAGGTTACTTCTATTAATGTTAACTTTAATATTT
>NW_006263727.1:2480-2875 GCF_000469605.1 Apis dorsata | reverse complement strand
AATTGATATCAATTATTAAATTTTAATAATTTTTATTGATAATTAAAATCAAGATAGATACGATTTTTTTATCGCGATTTACGCAATGATCATTAGCTATCGTCAGTCGATTTCAGGAAAAGGTACGTAAATTTAGAGTGTGAAAGTAGTTATTGGGCGCGGGTGTCGGAGGCGTCCCGGGACGCTCTCTCTAGTGTAGGCTTTTTGCACCCGGGTGTAATGTGTGAGAACCGTGGAGTGGATGTGTTGGTGTGACTGTTTTGCTATTTTTTAAATATAGCGCTAGGTAGGATAGGTAGCATATTTTCTGGTGTGCNCAAAGAATGGGAAGTCATTGTTACTACTTTGTCACTATGCTCGTTTTAAAGTCAGTAGTAGTAGTAGTAGTAGTAGTA
>NW_006263727.1:1578-2271 GCF_000469605.1 Apis dorsata | reverse complement strand
CGTTTGATTTAGTGTTGCGTTTAATGAGACATCGCGATTTTTTTTAATAATTTTAATTTTAATAATATAATTTTTTATAAAAAATAGTATTAAAAAATTTTACGTTTATTTTATTTCGAGTTTGAATTAGAGATATTAATTTTCAATTCATTTGCATTTGTAAATTCATTTTAAGAACTAGTGTTGCGTTGAAAAGTAATCGCGTTTTTGAAAGTAGTGTTGCGCTAAAAATTGATCGCGTTTTTGAAAGTAGTGTTGCGTTTATAAAATGCCCATGATTCTTCCACTAATATTGTGGAAATGGTTTTGGAATCATAAAATGCAGTTGTAAAAGCTGCAAAAATGTGGTCCTACTTTTGGATCACAAAGTGAGAAAACGGGCAATCGCGATTTTTTAATTAGTGTTGCGACAAATAAATTACGGTTTGCATTAGAGTTGCGAATAAATAACGATCGCGTTTGATTTAGTGTTGCGTTTAATGAGACATCGCGATTTTTTTTAATAATTTTAATTTTAATCATTATTAAATTTAGTAATATAATTTTTTTAAATAGTAGTATTAAAAAATTTTATGTTTATTTTATTTCGAGTTTGAATTAGAGATATTAATTTTCAATTCATTTGCATTTGTAAATTCATTTTAAGAATTAGTGTTGCGTTGAAAAATGATCGCGTTTTTGAAAGTAGTGTTA
>NW_006263727.1:511-1552 GCF_000469605.1 Apis dorsata | reverse complement strand
GTTTTAAAATGCCCATAATTTTTCCACAAACATTGTGGGAAAGATCCTGTTTTTGGATCACAAATGTGATCCTGATAGCCTTTTTTGGCTATAATTTTTTTTCAGCGCCCCTAAATATTACAGCATTTGTTAATGAAAATACTGCTAAAAAGTTTATATTCATTTGAATTTTAAACTCTCGTAATATTATATAAAATCATTTGCATTATGCAGTAAGAATATTAATTTATTTAATATTATAAATTAATATTCTTACTGCGATATATTGATACAAATATAATTGATTTATTTGGAATAAATGACAAATAATTATTCGTTGTCAAAATTAAAATTAAGTTTTTTTCTACTATTTCTCTAAATTTGAATAAAACTTTGCATTTTTAATAATAAAACAGTTGAATAAATATTTGGAATTCTTGTGTGAAATATCAAAATAAAATTTTTAATTTATTCTGTATGTAATTTTTAAGATGTCTGCGTTTTAATTTAAAATTAAATTTAAGATTTAAAGTCTTAAATTTAAGTCTTAGCTTTAAGTTTAGTAATGTAAGATAGACATTTAGATTAAGTTAATTGTAAGCACATTCGGTAAGAAGATACGCTCTTTAATATAAAACCAACTCTATACAATACAAACATTTAATCATACATATTTTCAATCCATTTACTTCCTTTTCTTTTATCTTTTCTTTTTTTATTTTGCATTAAATAAGAGCGTATCTTTAATACGGATGATGCCGTAGTAATAAAAAGGATGTATAAATCGTAGATTTAAGATGTAGTATTAAGAATATAGATTAAATTTTAAATTTAAGCCTCATTGTTGGACTGCGTGAGATTAAATGCGTAGGAATAAATGCGTGCGAAAAATTGCGATAAATGTAAAAAATTATTGTAAATATGTATGTTTTGTAAAGTTTTAAATATATGTTTTACATTTATAAGATATATTTATGTTATATATTTTATATTTTTTGTTGTAATTTGTTTATCACTTTGTATTATTTTGTTAATCACTAATAATTTGTTTTTTTTTTTTAT
>NW_006263727.1:0-245 GCF_000469605.1 Apis dorsata | reverse complement strand
TTATTTTCATTAATTATCAATGGACTAGACTGAAGGTAATAATAAAATCTGTACAAGGATATTTTAGCTAATCCTTTCTCTTTTTATACTATTTTACAATTTTTTAAAAAATTTAACGTAATTAAATTTAATTACGTAATCTTTTTTCTCTTTTTTTTAAATGAGATTAGAATATCTTTGACACAGATTAGTTAATAAACGAATATTAATTAGATTATTATTATTAAGCGCGTTCCGTATCAAGA
>NW_006263726.1:0-1121 GCF_000469605.1 Apis dorsata | reverse complement strand
TTTTTTTTTTATTTTTTAAATAGAATAGATTTTTAAATAGAATTTTATAATAATATGAAATGAAATAATACTTTTCATACGGAAAAATATTTAATTTTTATCATTTATCATCTATTTTTATTTAATCATTTTATTATAATTAAAATTTTCCATGTATAATCATATTTAAAACATTGAAAAAATATTAAAACTTTTTTTAATTTTACTTCTTTAAAGAAATTTTACGTTGACAAAAATATTTTTATATATTGTTCCATTATGTATATTATGCTTTACATATATAATACATTACATAAACTTTCATTAAATATAGAATTCAGATTAGGTGACTTTCCTAATAAAATAATGTATATAGATTTTCATAATTATGTTATATAATAATAATTNAAATATATAATACAAATTAAAAATTATTATACAATAATAATTTTGAAATTTGAGTATATAAAGATTTTTGAATAGAACATTGAATAGAATAAATGAAAATAAACGAAATTATTTCAGGATATGATAGAACTAAAATGGCAATATTTTTACACGACTATCTTTTATGATAGGCTTTTCTTTTAAGAAAACTTTAGTTTTAATTTTTTTGAAAATTCTGATTGGAAATTTTGTAAGAATATTGAACTAACTAATTTTTAATATAATTAAGTTTTTCAGAAAAAAAAAACATTTCTTAATATTTGATTATAATATTTCTAAACTGAAAATAATAATATTTTATACTATTATATAAAAATATAAACAAATTTTAAAATTTATTTAATGATTCTTCATATACTTAAATTATCAAAATTTCAAATATGGCCAATTAAAATTATATTACAAATTTAAGTTTACATTTAAATTAAATTTATGTTTAAATTTTGATTTTTTTTCATAAATGAATTTTTTCTAAATCCAATATTTTGTAATATCTTCATTGCAAATTCAAAATTTATTTAATCTCTATAGAGTCTTATCATTAATAATTTATCTAGCTTTAACTTTTAAAACTATATTAATATGATTAAAATCGAATTATGTTGCATAATTATTCAGAAAATCCTGAAACTCCTATAGATCGATCGATTTCTTTGCGTTGCATCGATTCATTCAGGCGTAAAGTGTTGCTATAA
>NW_006263725.1:101179-104149 GCF_000469605.1 Apis dorsata | reverse complement strand
ATATTATATTACATATAATTATATATTAATTATATATTAATATATTATATATAATTATATATATTATATATTAATCATTTATATAATTTCCATATTATTTAATTAATTTATTATTTATTATGCTCATATACACAAATATACAAATTTTCAATTCAAAGATAAAATTTTAGGATTAGTTAAATTTTTCTGTAATACAATATAACTATAAATACTTAATATTTAATAATAAGTTTATTTCGTTTTTTAATCGATAATAATATATTTTATTAATTTTTATTTTGAGTTATTAAAAGAAAAGAGTTAATTAATCAACCTATCTTATTATTTAGCTTTATACGAATATATCTTTTATTTCATTACTCTTTTAAATTGTTCTATTCTTTTATAAAGTAATTTTTATAAAAATACAATATTGTATCCGTATACTAATTAATGATTTCAGAATTAATCTTTAATTTTCTTGAGCTAATAAGGCATACCAAGAGAAATCTATATTGCAATTCGTAATTCGATGTAATTCTTGCTGTAATTTATGGTGCTTCAATAATTCTGCTTTATAATTCTTTTAGAATGTTTTTAATATATATTTTTTATATATATATTATGTTTATTAATAATATTTTATTTTTTATAATATAAATTATATGAATAATATTATTCTTTTTTCTTAATTTATTATCTATATTATTAGAATATAATATTAAAAAAAAAGAAAAGAAAAATATTGTTCGATCAATTTAAGATAATATAAAAAAATGTAAAATTTAATCAAAATAATAGAGAATAATCTATAACCACAAGTGATAACAAATAACAATTCTCAATAATAAGTAACATAATCAAGTAACATAATAATTCTTTTTTTTATCAATAATAATTCAAATATTTAAAACATTGATTCACTAAAGTTTGTTAGATTTTAATTGTTATTGAAAACTTTTTTCTTAATTTTTAAAATTCTAAACAAAATAAGTTCATATAACAATCCATAAGAAAATTTTTTTTAAGAAATATATTTTTAATAACATTGTTCACAAATATTTAATGCACTAATTTTTTCATTTTTGGAATATAACAAATTAGATATAGATAACTTTTAAATTAATATTTATAAATAAATATACGTTATAGATTAAAAAATTTATGTTCTTTATATCAATATTTATAATTATATATAAATATTTTTAAATTTTATAATATTAATCTTTGAATAAAATGAAAATAATCAAATATTTATGATAATATAATTATATCATAATTATGATTTATAATATCAGATAGTGAATATTATTTCAATATTTTTATTAATTAAATGTTAATTATTATCATTTAAGAAAATGCAAATAAAAAAAAAATAATTTATTTTATACTGCCTACAATATCATTCCGCATCAACAAGAAGAATTTAGAAAAAGTAAAAAGATACGATTTCTTTTCTAAATAGAAAAAAAAACCAAATTACTTAACAAAATAATTCATTTAATCCATTGATAATTTTTCTTAAATTCACTAATATTCATAATTGATATGACTTCAAATTAATCAAAAGAAAGAATTTCGAGTACATATCAAAATTAAATCAATTTTTGAAATTTCAGTTTATGTAAAAAATTCCATAAATGTTCAATTCCTCGTAATAATTATATTTTTCCATTAAAATAGTAAAAATAAAAAATCAGAAATCAATAATTCAAACTTCTTGCAAATTTTATTCAAAACTAATTTAATATAAAATTGAATTTTAGTAACATATTTTTGTATACTTTCTCTAGTCTTAATTATAATTATGTTTAAAAATATAATAACGATTTTATGATCTAATGTAGCAAAACTATTTTAATAATTTTAATAATCTATTATTTTATTAATTTTACCAACTTTGATTTGTGAAATATTTATTTCATTAATTTATTTATTTCGATTTATAAAAAAATCTATGTTATTAGATTTACTAAACTTTTAAATATATTTTATTCTATTAATTTATTGATTTCAATTTTTTATAAAAATTTATTTTATTAATTGTATTACTTTTTTTATAATTTTGATATAGTTAGATATAGTAAAAATATTCTAAACAAAAAGTTTATTATAAAAAATTTATTATATATATTTATATATAATTTAAATATGTATATACAATTTAATACCTAAATATAGTTGAAATTTGTCAGAGCATTGATATATTGAGATAACATACTTTTGATTGAAATAATTTTGGATCAATTTCAGAAACCAAAGTATAAAAATTGAATGAAAATAGAAAAATTGAAAATAGAGCTATTTTGTTCTATCTTTATTTTATCTAATACAATTGTTTGTGTAATTTAATAAATAAACCTTAATTAATTTAATTTTTTAATTTAATTTTTGTATACTATATTTCATTTTAGTCTTTAAATTCAATTCTCCAAAAATGTTTTACGAATAATATTTTGTATAAAAAAATTACATAATCATTTCACATAGATTAACTTAATAAAATAATAAACTATAAAATGCAACACATTAACACGTTGACTGCCACGCGTGTTTCTAACGAAATCTCCTTCAAGCCATGCGCGCCACTGTATCAAGTGTATTCCAGTACTTGTATCGATATTTTAGTAATGCGAATCTGATGATCGCAAGAATGATGTCTCGCATCATTTATTTCTATCATTACTGTTCGCAGTAGAATTTGAACTATTGATAATAGTAATTGGATTAACAATAGTATTGAATGGTAGTACTAATTTAGTATATTTTGAATATTTTAATTTAGATAATTTGGATTATAATTTGGATAATATGACCGTCGAATGCCTTTCGACTAGTCGTAATAAATGTATTTCTTAATTGTGAATTGTATATAAATTATTCGTGTAACTTGTCTATTAGAGACCTCTCATATTGTCACAGCAGGTAATCATGTCCGATGGTTAGAGCACGATATGTTCATAAACTATCTAATTGTTGTATCGCCATAAG
>NW_006263725.1:100849-101130 GCF_000469605.1 Apis dorsata | reverse complement strand
CTCGTGATACCCCAAAATTAAAAGATTTAGAGAATTATTAGCTGCAAAATTGTTAGGATTATCTGAAAATACAATAAAACCTTGTCAAAATCTTCAACGGAGTTAACATAATATCAGAAAAATAATTTGGTATAAATATTAGACTGCATGCAAATTATGTTATTCATAAATATAAAAGACGGACCAATCAAACGCACGAAGGAATTTAAAAAAGACAACAACTTTTTGTCCAAATTGTCCAGATCAATCTCAGCTTTGTATAGAATGTTTTAAAATTTTAA
>NW_006263725.1:98996-100405 GCF_000469605.1 Apis dorsata | reverse complement strand
AATAATTTTTTTAATAAATTATTTTTTTATTATTTTTATAACAATTTAATAATTTTATTACACTTTGCAGAATATCTTTCCAAATCCTATGAAGATTGTTCATAAGTAGTCAAATAAACTAGTCAGCCGAATATGGCTGATGCGGCAGTCAACGTGTTAAATATAGCATATAAATTTCATAATATTTAATAAAAATAAAATAGCATAATTATTTATTATTTAATCTGTGGATATTTTTCATCATTATTTATTATATTGAAAATAATTCATTACAGATAATTATTTAAAAATAATAAATAATTATTTAATAATTATTTAATTTGATTTTTTATTTATTTTTTCATTTATATAGTTTTCAACATATGAATATTTCATATTTAAATAAAATATTATAATTTATATTATATCTTTAATTTATTTTTTGAATATTCTCAATACGATAGAAATGTTAAATAAGATTACGTAATTACAAGTTTTAAAATTAATATTTATTTTATTTATTTTATTCGAGTTATACAGTTTCAGTTTTCTAATTTCGATGATCATCATTTATAGCAAAATCGGATAGATTGATTTTCTAATTGATTTGATGATTATGTTGTTTGATGATTATATTTTGATTCTATTATATCTTTGAATTTTTGATATGCATCTGATTGTTTAATATGCGCATTATCTATCGTTTCTATGCTATGTTCAAAGTGTTTCGTTTCAATTTCATTTTATTCAAATTTCGATATGGTTATATTTCTATATTTTTTCCATCTTATAAATACTAAATTATTGGAAACCAGAATTGGATACTAGAAATGAAAATTAAAAATAGCAAATAAAAAGATTAAATAATTTCATTGAATAAATTACAAAAATGTTTCTAAAATTCTAAAATTTTATTTTAAAAGTAAATTAATTCTAAATGATTTATTTGACAAATGTTTTATTATAATTAAAGAATAAATAAATAATTAAATGTTCCATAGAAAAAATCAAATCAAAATTAAAAAGTATGAAAAAAAATTATGAAAAGAAAAATTTCTGGACTTAAAAATTAAAAAAAAACAAGTTTTTATTAATAATTAAAGAATGATAATTTCGCGTAAGAAAACTATAAAAAAATATGGTTTATATATACATTATATTCATAATGAAATCATATTATATTAAATTTATTTAATATATATTATATTTAAATATTAAATAAAATAACAAATGTTAAAATAATTTAAATATCTATATTAAATATTATTCAAATAAATATTAAAATAAAATAACAGAACATAAGTAATAAAATTAAATAAAATAAAAATATATAATTTAATAAAATAACTAACTAATTAATTCTTTTATATTCTATAACTTTTATATTCTATAACTACTAATTAATAATTATTCTTTCTATAAATAGTAAT
>NW_006263725.1:95622-98948 GCF_000469605.1 Apis dorsata | reverse complement strand
AAAATTATTTATAACTAATAATTTTCAATTATAAATTAAATAATAATTAATAATAATAAATAATAATCTAAAAATAATTTATTTATTCAAATAAAAATTGAAGAATTGATATCAGTAATATTTATTTCCAATAATAATAATTAATTTTTTATTATGTTTGAATTTTTGTTGTAGAATATTTTTCTATTTTTTTTGAGTTATAATTTTTTATATTTAAATAATCTTCATTTCATAAAATAAGAAAAATTTTAAAAAATCACAGATTTTATCGCAACAGAATGATTGCTATAATGGATCATTCTATGAAACATAGCAATATAATAATATTAAAATAAATAATTAAAATAAAATTGTAATTTAAAAATAACAACAAGAAACACAAAATACAATGTACAAAATGTACAAATGTAATGTACAAATTAGAAATGAGAATTGTCTCAGATTTTTTAGATATTATTTATAATATTATTTATAAAATACAATTTTTCAAATAAAATTATATCTATAAGTTTTTCATATTATTTTTGATATTTATTATTATTATTAAATTTATTATTATTATTAATGATTATTAATATTGTAAAATGAAAATTTTTTAATTAATAATCTATATAATATATATGTATTTATATGTATTTACCCATTATAATTTTTATAATTTTAATTTACAAAAGTACAATATATATATTTAATATTCTTCGTATAATTCACTTCGTAAAGTATAATAAAGTATATGACAAATAAAACAATCCATTTTTATCTATTCAATTAAAAGATCACATACATGTTTGTAATATATTTCATACATATTTTATATGATATGGAAAAATAATTTTATGAAATAAAATTCTAATTATGAATATAAGATAATATTATAATATATTCTATTCCTTATGTTTTTGAAGATATAAATATATAAGATAGAATGACATAAAGTATTTATATTTACTTTCTCTTTAACGATTGCAAATATCAATTTACTTTTCTTTTTTTTTTTATTTAAGATATATGAAAATATTATTATCTAAAATATATGAATAATTTGAAAAAAAATATAAAGAAATAAAATATCTTCTCATGTTTTTTAAATGCAAAAATGTAATCTTTAATTTCTTATTTTTTGAATACTTTTTATGAAATAAAGTGATTATTAAACTAAAATACATATTTTATTTATTAAATATTCAAAATTATGTTATTATTGCATATAAATAATTTTAATCGAGAAATGTTTATGAAATATCGCATCGTTCTCATATTCCAGTTCACATATTTATAGAAAGCAATATAATTAAAAAAAATTGTAACAAAAGATATAAAAAATGTAAGGAAATACTATTATTATAAAATAATATTAGAATTGAACAATATTGATCATATAATAAGTAATATTATATAATGATTATATAATGAGTAATATTATATAATGATTATATAATGAGTATAAAAAATTTGAATTTATATATCAAAAATTAAACTATTATTTATTGATGAAAAACAATATAGTAGCTATATAAATATTTCTGATTTGAAGGATTTTGTGGAAGGATTCGCCTTTGTATTCTTAATTATGTTGCAACATCTTTAGTTGCGTAGTTGCGATTGTTTAAAAAAAAAAAATAATACATTGACACGTGTAGTTTTCGATTGTTTGATATATTATTATTACTTATAATAAAACATTTAAAGAATTAATTCAATAATATTTAATCTTCATGATTTAATCGCAATAAAACATTTAAAGAATTACCTTATATTTAAATATCTTTAAATCTTATATATGTAATATTTATATATAGCTTTTTTAATTTATATAATTAAATGCAAACTACATTTATGCTAAAAAAAGATATCAGTAATCCTAGATAACATTATCTTTCCTTTCAAATCAAAGTATATAAAATGGGTATATATATATTATAGATAAGTATAAACAAGATATATAAAAAGGATTACAGCGTGATTTTACATCTTTGAATCATGAAGTTATCTGTAAATAAAAATATATGCAAAAATGAAATTCAAGATCAAATTTTTTTTGTAATGTATTTTACTTATCACAAAAATAACAATTTTTAAAGATTAAAATTTTGGATCATAATTCAATCTCTTGAAAAAAAAAAATATTAAATTTTCATTAGTTTTCGAATTTATAATTTATTTATAATTTGCTTACATTTTTTGATCAGAAGAAAAATTTATTATGACACATAGATGTCTATAATATATATCTATGTCTTATATATTTCTCTCTCCCATTTCAATTTTTTCTTTTTTTTTCTCGCTATATAAAGAACACTAAATTACATTTCTAAAAGTTTTTGTACATTGAAACATATTTGTGTATATATATATATATGAACCATTAATTTAAATTCATCGCTTGAATTGATGCCTATATATGTTTCAATATGTTCATAAAGATTTTTAGAAATTGGATTTCAATGTTGTTTAAGTGGCGAGCAAGAAAAAGAAAAATATTTTAAGAAGTTTTTAATATTTTTAATATTTGTCGAAAATGTAATTAAAAAGTGTTATCAAGTGCAGAAGTAAAACAAAAACGAATTCGAAGATACTTCAATCATGATAAATATCTCTTTTCGAATATATTTAATTTTTCTTTTTCTCGATATATTTTCGTTCCATTATTTTTAAATGAAGAAAAAAATTATTATTATCAAATTGCTGATATTTGATAATAGTATCTGCTGATATTATATATGATCATATATAAATCATATAGAATCCTTTTTTTTCGATATTGCCTGATATATCGTTTGGTGCGTTATAATAAAATATATAATAGATTAGATATAATAGATCTAGGATATCACAATCTATATATCACAATAAATGCTATTTTTGTTGCATTTTGATCAAAAAATGTAAGCAAATTATGAATAAATTCGAAAACTATGAAAATTTAATATTTCTTTTTCAAGATATTGAATTAAAATCCATAATTCTCTTAAATTTTTTATCTTTGTGATGATTTTGAATTTCAATATCAATTTTTACACAGTCTTTTATTTACATATTTTTATCAATTCAGAGATAGAATCATGCTATAATATATATAATATATAATATAATATTTTTTATTATAAAATAAATATTATAATATTTATTTTTTATATGTCTTATACATCTAAATTAAATCTTACATGGAAATGTCATATATATGACAAAATAAAACAAATCGCGTCAATCGCATTATAAACAATTATTAAGCCGATCTAGACTTATAGGATAAGTGTGACAGTTAAAACACACATAACTGAATTTGCAATCCATTATATTCAGAATAGAAACAGATCATTTTTATC
>NW_006263725.1:91512-95574 GCF_000469605.1 Apis dorsata | reverse complement strand
TAATTCATTAAATATATTAATTAAATAATAAAATATATTTAAGTTTATTTTCATATTATATTGAAACTTTCTCAATATATACTATTAAAAATATTTATTATTATTATTTTATCCAGAATTTTTAAACAAAATATGATTAAATATGTTTAATGGAATTAAACATGATTTAAATATATTTATTATATTTAAATTATATGTAATTTATATTTAATTATATCACACATGTAAAAATAATATGAGAAGAAAATAATTATTATATAATAATATTAAAATAATTATTAAAATAATTATTATATAATAATATATATATAATAATTTAACATTTATGTCATTTATATAGTAATAAAATATGTAAAATATATTTAAAATATTTTATATAAAAATATATATTTATATAAAAATTTATAATTTAATTTTACAATTATAATTAGAATGGGAAAATAATTAGGGAAGATCGATTAAAAAGTAATGAACTTTTATTTATATTTTTAAAAAAAATTAGATGAGCATTCACAATTAGTTTATAGTTACGTATCTCTTTATAAACATGCCAAATGTTGATGCTACATACAATCTTGAACAAATATCACTTAAAATGAAATTCAATATATATTCAATGTTAACAAAGTATAAGCAATTTTGAAATCATTATCACGAAAAATGCAATGATTTTATTTTGAATATCATCACATATGATGTGTGATACAGTTGAATTTATGATGTGTGAACAGTTGAATTTATCATGATCCAAAAGTAAAAATACAGAATATAGAATAAAAATCTTTTTATTCAAAAAATATTTTAAAGTTAACGAATTCAAGTTTTTTGAAATGTGAAATTGAATAATAAAATAATTGCCTTTTATTAAAAAAAAATTATTTGGTCTGAATATCTTATACAAAATTAAATATTATATATAGATCTCAATTTGAAATTTTTTTTTATTAATTTTATTATGTGAAAATTTCTTAACTATTACATTGAAATAATAAAATATTTGAAATCCCATTTATAACATCCTTTCAAGATTCCATCAATTAAAATAATTAATTTTATATAAATTTTTTCTTACATATATTTTAATTAGATTATTTAAAGAAAATTAGCATAGAAATTAATAATTAATTATAAATATCTAATTGTTAATTATAAAATCTGATTTTTAAATCATATTTTAAGAATTTCGATTAAAATAGATATATATAATAGATTCCAATCTGAAATCCTTTTTAAAATTTTATTATTATTATAATATATTTCAAATAATTTATTCATAAAAATTTATTCATAATTTTTATTCATAAAAATTTAATTATTAATTACAGGAAATTTTTTATAGAAACTTTTTTATTTTATATATGTATTTTTATAATAAATTATTATTAAAAATGAATCAAGATTTTTCGAATGCATTCTTGATCCAATATAATCATATTGCGAGCTTAAATTACTCAAGCAATCTACTTTGAACGCTTTCTCTGATGTATAACTTTAACGAATTGTAAATTGAGGATAGAAAATATTGATAAGATTTAATAGCAATATTTCTTTATTATCCATTGTATTAATAATTAATGTAAGTGTATTAAATTAATGTAAATTCTTAGTTAATTATTTTAAAAAATATCTTTTATGTAAAATGATTTATTATATTAAATATATTATTAAATAATATATACATTATTTCTTCTAATTCTATTTTAAAATAAATTTTTTAATAAGTTAGTTTTTAATTTTTAAAATATTTGCAAGATGTTCAAAATTTTATAAATATTTATTTGTAACATATAAAATAGATCACTTAATATAATTATTTTTTTTTTTCATTGTGAATTAGTGAATAAATCATTATTTTTTTTAAATTTAAATTAATATTATAGATTATACAATTTCGAAAGAAGGACTTTAAAGATGTTTATATTCGATTTTTTTTATTTTTTTTTAAAGACAATTTTTTTCAAATTATATTCGATTTTATTATGTATATATAATCTTATATATACATAATAATTCTTTTTAAAAAACAAGTATTTTTTTGTTTTCGATTTTGTTGAATTTCTGATAAATATAAAAAATTATAAAATCATATGTAAATAAATTAAAGATATTCTTGTATAAAAAGAAGAAATTAATACTATTTAACGAAAAATATCAAAAATTAAATGTTAGCATCTTAGGATTTCTCAACAATTCTTATTTCTTTTAAATATGAATTATAATAATTATAAAAATAATAATTTTTATGTTAATTTATTTAGTAGTAAATGATAAAAAAAAAAGAAAAAAATATTGTTTAATTAATACAAGATAACAAATAAAAATGTAGCTTTTAGAATTGTATATTTCGCATTATATAGTAGTACATATTAATAGAGAAGTATATAATTCATAAGCAATAATATTATATTCAATTATATTCAATTATATTCAATAACATTCAATAACATTGAATTCCTTAATATAAAGAAATTATATAAAATTTTATTCAAATTTTGAGAAATTTGAGGATAATTCATTTTATTTTTTTTTTTTAAATTAGATATTAATTATTCAAAACTTAATTTCAGAACAGATTAGCTTCAGTTCTATTTTTTGAATTGAATATTTAGTAATAATATCTTTTTGTTTTATGTTATATTATTTATATTTTGTATTTAATATACAAAAATATTTATTAAAATTAAGTATCTACATTTAGAATGTTAAATTTTAGAAAATCTGAGATAATTTCTAGTGATCTTGTTTTGATCTTTATATAAATTTTCAGAGTTTGGAATTATAAATAGTTTGGAATTATATTTTTTAACATCGCATCATTTATAATAAATAAAATTTTAATTGATTAATTAATAACAATAATTAAGATACTCATATTACATGATTCATACTCTATTTGAACTTATCTTTATTGTTTTCTTTTTTACATATATATATCTTTATGAATAAGATATCTCATATTGTATTTTATAGTTCTTCTTAACAGTTAAACTTTTAAGTGCTTTTTGAAATACCATATAATTTTTATAAATGCAATTAAACTTATAAAAAGTATTGTATAATGTTGATGACAATAATAATATATCATATTGAATAATGAACTAACAAAATGAATTTGTGTGCAGTTGGCGGTATGAATCGGCCGTCCAAAGCTGTGACCCAAGTGAAGAAAGTGGCCCCACCAGCTGTACCCGATGTATTTCGACATTCTGGTTCTTCCTTCGGTTCTGCTGGATACGCAAGTAGTGAAGATAGTTGTTTCCTGCCCGGAAGTGGACCAGGAACAACCGATGAAAGTTCTTACGGTGTGCCATCTGGGAAAAGTCCGGGGCCTATTTTTACCCATCCTGGGTTTGCCTTTCCACCAGTTGTTGGCAAATATGCCCATGCTGAAGATCAAGGTGTGATGCTCATTGAATTACTGTTTTTATTAAAAATAATATACTTACACATTGATTATATGCTGTATTGATTGTAATAATTTATTATTTATTTATTATCATTTATTCATCTTCAGACTATATTCTTATTCATATCTTATTTCAAGCACATATATTTTCTTTTTTTTCGAGTTTTATTTATAATATAAGTCATAAGTTTATTTCTAAAAGATATATTTATTAACAAAAGTTAAAAAACAAATCAATTATTTGCGATTATATTTATATTTTTCATTTTCTAAATGAAATGAATAGATTAAATCTAAAAATAACATAAGAAGATAACATATATCAATAAATAATAAGTTTTTCGATTATACATAAAAAATAAAAATAATAAATATAAACAAATTTGAAAAAGATTAGTTTATTTTTTATCTTTTAACAATAAGAGTATATTTCAATTATTAATGATTACTTTGATTATCAATAATATATATGTATATATGTTAATAAATAAATATTTTTCTTTCGTAGATATTTTATTTGTAAGATAAATATTTTTATATAAACATTTGTTATTAAAATTTATTGTTTTTTTAAGAAATAAAATATGAATCATTTTTAATAATTATAACAAAGCTATTTTATTATTTTATTATTTAATATTTAATTTTTTTGTATT
>NW_006263725.1:85703-90524 GCF_000469605.1 Apis dorsata | reverse complement strand
CTGTTTTGTTTGAATTTATTAAAAATAATTATTACATAGTTTTATTTAATTGAAATAATTTAATTAAAATTAAGAAAAAAAATAGTTTCTATTTTCTTTTTTAAGATCAGAAATAAATGCTCTGTTCATTATAAAAAGTAATTTCATTTCATTTTTTATTTAATTTATAAACTTTTATTCAACTTAAACTTATTAATTTTTTAATATTAAAATTTATTAAAAGATAAATTATTAATATTTATAAATTATTATTATTATTATTATAAAAAATTAATATAAAGTTAATATTGGACTTTGAATTTCCAATATTATTTAAAATATTTAGCAAAATATAATTTTTTTCAATTTAATGTACAATTGTATGTATTTTTTGTATTAATTAATTATTTATATTCTTTGTTAATTATTTGTATATATATTTTTTAGGAATTGATATGACTCAAAGTCCTGGAAGAGATAGCCCAGGTAGTTCAGGATCAGGTTCAGGTTCCAGGCATTCTACCGCTTCATTAGATTCTGGAAGAGCTTCTGGATATCATTTAGGTCCTAGAGGACCTGGTGCTCTTGCTTCATCTCCCAGATGTTCTATAAGTTCACTTGGCAGTCATCCCGATAGACCAGCGGATCTTGACGTTGTGCATGCTTGGTTGACTGAACTCCAATTCGAGGAATACTTTCCTTTGTTTGCTTCCGCTGGTTATGATTTAGCTACTATTACACGTATGACACCAGAAGATTTGACAGCAATAGGCAAGTTTTTAATCAATTTTTAAATTTATAAGACGAATTAAAAAAAATACATTTTTCAAATAATATAATTTAGATTTACAGATATATATATATATATATGTAAAACAAATTTTATGTATGCTAAAATATATTTAAAAAATAGATATGATATAAATGAATTGAAAAATATGAAAGGCATAAATTTTTTTTTTTTTTAAGATTACTATTTATTATTTATTTATTACATTTTTTTAAAATAATGAAATTGAATGAACATATTAATAAACACAATATATTATATGATTTATGTTATTGTAATTTATATAATTATTTCCAATATCATTTATTTCCAATGTCATTTATAAAGAATAATAAAGAGAATAAAATCTTATATATATATTAATTAAATAAATGAGAAATGAAAATTTGAAAATTTTTTTATTATAAATCTAATCTAATCTAATCTGTTGGTTTAATTGTTTGTTTGCTAGGAATTGTTATGTATAGATAGATAAATATAAGTTTTTGATTTTAATTATGGATATTTTTTAAATAAAAATTTTATATTTCTAAATTAAATATATTTTATATATTCTTTCTTTATGCTCAAAATTAAAAAAATTATTTAATATTTTTATTTTTCATAATTTATTTTATGCAAACTAAATTCTATATATAATATTATATAAAAGTATATAATATATATCATGTATAAATTATATTATGTAAAAATTTATACATATATAACAAATACTAATTAAATTATTAATTAAAAATTAAATATGTAATTATAAATTTATATTTAAAACTTTGTATATTTACAGGAATTAAGAAACCTAATCATCGAAAACGCTTGAAAGCAGAAATAGATAATTTAAATATAGGAGATGGTTTACCAGAGCATATTCCTGGTTCATTAGAAGAATGGCTTAGACTTCTACGACTCGAAGAATATCTTGGAGCTCTTCACCAACAGGGTATGCGTTCAGTAGAAGATGTAACAACTCTCACTTGGGAAGATCTCGAAGATATTGGTATTGTGCGTCTCGGCCATCAGAAAAAATTATTATTGGCAATTAAAAGAGTTAAAGATATTCGCGCTGGTAAACGTATACAGCCGCTTGATCTCGCACGATTACCACCACATCCTGGACAAACACAGGTAAATTAACAAAACGATTAAAAAAAATAATTAAATTATAATAATAAAAAATAATAAATTAAATAAATTAAAATAATAATAAAAATAATAAATTAAAATATTTAATTAACATAAAAAGAATTATGAACTTTTAAAAAAATAAATAAAAGAGAGAGCTCATATAATATTCATTAAATTAAACAAAAACTTTTTTTTTTTAATCAGCATTAAAAGAAAATTAAATATTATAAATCATATATGTTGTGATATAAATTTTATTCAAATTTTATTCAAATTAAGAATTATTAGAATAAAACTGCATTTATAACTATTGTAATATTGTAATATAATTTATACATATCAATTATCACGTTTTTATACATGAAATCCTTAATTTTCTAAAATTATTAAATATATTTTAAAAATATTTTAAAAATTAATTTTACAAATCGAAAAGTTAATATGTAAAATTTTTATTTAAAGCTTATTTATATTATAAACAGCTGAAATTTATAAGATAATAGAGAAAACATTTCGTCACATCAACGTCTTGCTCTATCTTTGTCTTATTTAATCCAATGCGAATTAAATTGCTTATAATAATATAATAATAATATAATATAATAATAAGCTTTAACAAATATTTTTATATATTAACTTTTGTGTTTAATCTCTAAAATTGAATTTTTTAAATGTTCCATATTATATACTAACAACCTTGTATATAGTCTCTTTGTATAAATAAATATGTTCTCTAAATAAATTTTATAATTCAATATATGTTCACATAAAACGATAATTATGGTTTAATTTTACGATAATTATAGTAAAATATTTCTCAATGTAAAATCGTTTTTTTTTATCAATTATTTTAATCTTAATATCTTAGAAATCTATTTCAATTTTATTTTCAGGATGTAGTTATTCAACGAGGAGGTCCTGACTTGCCATCTCCTGATGAGGATTGTTCTTCACCTGTTTTGAGGTCTTTCCAGAGAGGAGGAAGTGATACGACATCTGGAGCTACATGGAGAAGTATGTATGCAGCTTTACCAGCAGATTATAATATTGTTGGTCGAACTGGTTCACGAGGAAAATCTTTAGAAAGTTTAGAGGATGCACCTCTTGGATATCCTCCATCACCAGCACCTTCTGCACATCCACAACCAATTGAATGGCGTCCACGTAGTTTTGAAGATGGCGACCTAACTCCTACAAATGATACTTTCGTAGTGGATGCAGGTGGAGGAACTCTTCCACGACCAAGACATTGTCTTGTTCGTCCACGACCAGTAGCAAAGGTACAAAATATCATTTTAAATATATGTACAAAATAGAATATAATTCATAATTCAATTGAAAAGAAAATGACTCTTAAAAGTAAATAATTAAAAATTATTACATAAAATGAAATTTTAGATTCTATTTATCTCTAAAAAATTTATTTGAATTTTTAAGATAAGATTAAAAAAAAATCATTCATAATAAATATTTGCAAAAATTATAAAATAATTTTAAATTTACAAATTTATAAAAATTTTAATATATAATCTTTCATATTGAATGACATAATAAACATTGTTTCCTTTTTTTATTAACATATTTTTGCTGCAATTTTAAGTTTTATATTAATTATGCATTTTTATTTATGTTTTTCTATTAATATGATTTAAGTTTTGAAAATTATTGAGAAAAATTTATCTATTATTTTAACTAATGGATTCTAAATAATATAAACAATGCACTGTTCAAGAAACATGACTGTTTTAGAAACTCAAAACATGTTATTAAAAATTTACATCTATAATTAGATAAAAAAAGCATAATTATGTATTATATTATAACAAGATAATTAGTTTTAGCAATTATGTATTTTTTAATAAAATAAATAAAATATTTTTTTTCTATAAATTAATATCATATAGACATCATAAATATTTATAAATATTTATTTAATGAAGTATCATAATCGTAATTGCATATATACACAATAATTAATATAATTATATATTTGTTTATATATTTTTATTATATTTATTAAAAATGTTTATTCAAAAATATTCAAAATAATTATAATTTTCAAAATTTTTCATAATTCTTTCTAAATCTTAAAAATAATGAAAAATTATACATTTTAATTAAATCATTAATTTTATAAAATAATATCTGTTATTTATAAAATTATATTGTTTTTTAATTATAGGTCACTGCAACTCCAGGACAATTTAAATCATTACCAAGAGATTTTGATAACAAATATCAATTGACTTATGGACTTGAAAGTAGTCCACATTTTCCAAAACGTTGTCCTCCATCTCCTCCAAGACGTCAAAGTTCCAGAGATAATAATGCTTCTGGTGTAGGTGTTGGAGGATCAGGAATTGGCGATGTTGTAATAGATTGCAGCGGACCAGTTCCAACTACTTCTTGCGAGGAACATCATATACATCATCATCATTTAATTCATCATCCTTCTCCTCCACCACCCGCACCCGCACCAGTGCCATCGACTCCGCCACAAATAAATCGACCACCTTCTTCTATGTCTCGTTCTTGGGGTAGCGTCAGCGTCAATGTTAATGAAGAACATGAATTAATAGCTTCTCTTGCATTACAGCATCGTAATGGTTCTGATGCCAGTTTTAAGGTAATTTATTCTATAATTTTTTCTATAATTCTAATAACTAAAAATTTTATAATGAACTTTGTTAATAGAATTACTTTTAAATTTGAAAAAAAATTCATATGATATATGAATTTTTAAAAATTCAAAGATCAAAGAAATTAAATTTTTTTGTATTATAAAAAATTCATTAATATATTATATTAATATATTATAGGATATTTTTTAAAAGATTAACTAAAGATCAAAACAAAAATAAAATTTACAAAAATACCGATTAAGATTTTTTTATTAAATTATAAATATTTTAAATTTTATGAAATAGAGT